>NW_022987723.1:513816-573816 GCF_902827165.1 Trematomus bernacchii
TAATGTTTCTTAGTTACTTTACACCACTGGATAAGTAACATATTAGGGGTTGAGGCATTATAAGAATGTAGGTTTTTTCCGCATAGCATTTAATTATTGCACAGTACAATTGCAGAAGACAGTGTATGTCTCGCAGGTTGTATTTTATGTATTTGTGTCAGTTATACATATCTTTTAGAAGCCAATGTAAACTATAACGTTCATTTTGTTGTTATTTACCCCCAGGTGCTGAAGATGTGT
The DNA here is from genome assembly GCF_902827165.1 of Trematomus bernacchii. Lineage (NCBI taxonomy): Eukaryota > Metazoa > Chordata > Actinopteri > Perciformes > Nototheniidae > Trematomus > Trematomus bernacchii. The sequence continues at coordinate 514,057 of NW_022987723.1, forward strand.
CGGCTGCGTTTGAGTTCCTGGAGAGCTGCTCCACGCTGACGGTGAAAGACCCTGGAGCTCAGAGTGCTGACCGACTGGGAAATACAGATGTGTTAAAAACGAATATATATAGCTTCTGATTTCAGGTAAACCATGTCAGAGTCATTTTACAAAACCTGATAATATAGACTTAGGTGTTTGATTCAGTATGAGGGTTGCCTTATTGCTTTTATAATTTATTGTCTTTCAAACTTTTTAAAATGTGTTTATTGTATTGTTTTATGTTTGAATTTGGGAATTAACTCTCACATAAATTATTAAAATTCAAGTTATAAAGACTGATTGTTGAGTCCTATTTTGAACAATTAAACCCAAAGATCTACTTATTATTATTTATTAATTTGGTTGTTAATAATAATACATTATTACAATAAGGTTATCATTATTTATACGGAATGTGACATTGTTTTTGAGATCTAAACAAAAGCAATTTTTGAGGAAACTGAATTTGGGGAATTTCAAAATTCTGACTTTTTACAAAAAACTCTAAAAAACCTCTGACTTTTTTCTCAAAACTCAAAAATTCTGACTTTTTTCTCCAAATTCAAAATAAATTCTGACTTTTCTAAAAAGACAAAAATAATTCTGACTTTTTTCTCAAACTTCAAAAACAAATATGACTTTTTACAAACAATTCTAAACATTTCTGACTTTTTTTTACAAAACTCAAAATAAATTCAGTTTTTTTTCTCAAAATTCAAAAACAAATCTGACTTTTTTTCTCAAAATTCTGACTTTTTTTCAAAGAAATCAAAATAAATTCTGACTTGTTTTTTCTCAAGATTCAGTTTTCTTTTCAGAATTTTGACTTTCTCTTTTTTATCATAATTCTGAGATTAATGTCACATTTCTGGCCTTTTTCTAAGATAAAAGTCAGAGAAGGTCTCTCATTATGATGACTTAGGGCTTCTTTTATATTTCCATCTCATCAGTGGAAATGGATGTTATGATGCTCCATAGTTAGTCCGTAGATATGCTGAGACGGCACGTTTCTACTCATTTTGGGAAAGTTTCTCACTGTTTTAAAAAGTCATTATTTTGACAAATGTCCTAAGAGAGATTTTTGACATGGTGACATTTTTTTTACGGGAAACAGTCTACATGCCTGACCAAACGTTATGCTTCTTTAAGACCAGTTAATCTAAGCCCTTTGACAACACAGGATATATTTTGTACCTGTGATAAAAATGGAGGAAGCTGCTCCTCTTGCAGCACGAGCCAGCTGCAGTAATGCTGAGGCTGCTGGATGCTGAGCTCCATTGAAATCGGTATAATGGCTGAATACTTCTGCTGAGGCAGGCCATCCACAGGGTCACTCTTTGCCCCCCGGACCCTTTGTGTCCCCCAACAATGATGCTCCAGCCCCAGGGCCACGGCCACACAGCATTGTCCTCTGCAGCCAATGGGAGAGCAACAAATACTCTTAATTATGTGATGTGTACGGCTTCTGTGCATACGTGTGTAAATGCACAGGTGAATTCAGGTGGAGTCTTTCACTGAGATCTACTCTGTGACGAAGGGGAGGGGGACGTCACACAAAGAAGGAGCCAATCACACATAAGCTGTTTGGATTTATGCCAGGGCTTTTGGGGATTTGAAGACTTCAGTACAAGTGGCAAAAGCCAGGTTTTAAAAAAAAAAAAAGTCGACGAGATGCCGTACACACCGTCGGGCTTTTTCTGCGACCGGCTGATCCGGGAGCGAGAGCGCAGAGACGGGGAAGGGTCTCTGAACAAACCCCTGCGCTTCAACGGACAGGACTTCAGCGTCCTGCGCCAGGAATGTCTGCAGAAGAAGAATCTGTTCGAGGATGAGTCTTTCCCCGCCACCGTGGAGTCTCTGGGCTTCAAGGAGCTGGGGCACAAGTCCAACAAGGTCAAGAACATCGTCTGGAAGAGGCCCAAGGTAGGAGGAATGAGAGAGGGGGGTCAAATATCTCACCTGTATCACACCTGGAGGGAGGCTGTGGCTCAGGGTGATGGGTTGTCTTTTAATGGGTTGGTGGTTTGATTCCCGGTCCATACAACTGCTTTTCAGTCACTGTGGTTATAAACGTCACTTAAATGTAAAAAAAAACGTTGTGGAAAACTAAAATGCTGCGGTGGGATTTTCAGAATCAGAAAACTTGATTTATCCCGTATTATTTTTTATAAAGTTGTATTCAAATTGTATTTTACTATCTATATATATATCTCTTTTTAATGGAGCAGCTGTAACCAAATCCGATCCCCCCGTGGCGTCATAAAAGTGTTTCTTATACTGAAAATATAGGAGATGGAAAATAACACATTTATTTTTATTAAATATCGAACATTACAATTTTAGCTTCTCTGTGTTTCTAAATACTGTTTTTATTTTGTATTCCTTTTTCCATTACATTGTGACAAAATGCAATTCCTGATTCTGATTCTAAAAGGAAACGGGCAAACTGAGAAAATGCTCACTAAGATTGAAAATCAAGTATAAAAAAAACAATATTCAAACCAAAAAAAGGCAAAAAGAATTAATAAACATTTTTTTATATTTGTTGTAAACATATGAGGTTAAAGTACAAATGTATAAGATGTATATTAAAATATAAAATGTGATGTAGTGGTGTTAATATTATATGTTTTACCTGGAGATGCTCAGGTTAATTGAAATGTATTAACTCTATTGCCACACAACCTTTTTTACCTTTATTTTAATGGTTGTTTCATCCATTTAGAGACGACTATAATTTAGCATTTGACAAAAATCCCATGACTCACAGGATCTAGAAAAAAGCTGATGTGAGATTGATTTAGCTGTAATGTCATGGAAGTTTCATCTTTTTGGATATAACTATAACTACAGTAAGTACTTGAAATAAATCTCCAGATGTCGAAAATCACAATTTATTTTTTGTTAACTTTGAGTTTGCTCTTCTTTCTGTGTACAGGAGATCTGTGAGAACCCTCAGTTCATCGTTGGAGGAGCCAGCAGGACAGACATCTGCCAGGGAGATCTGGGTACACACACACACACACACACACACACACCACACACACACACACACACACACACAACACACACACCACACACACACCCACACACAACACACACACACAACACACACACACACACCACACACACACACACACACACACACACACACACACACACACACACACATCTTGCCTGCAGCGGCCTCCACATATTGTGCTCCACTCTTTTGGAAGGAATTCATCTAGCAGCACTTCTCATTGTTTTGCAGTTCAGCAGAAAATAAAAGGGACAAGCACAGTGTGAAAAAATTACATTGTTTTAGGTCACACACACACACACACACACACACCCAACACACACACACACACAACACACCTGGACAATCAGAAAACACACACACGTCAGCACTCTGCGGTGGTTTTTTTCCTCTAAAAAACACACAAAAAAACAGCTGTTTCTGGTAAAAGGAAAAAAGACAAAATGATTTCAAACAGAATACTTTTTGGGAGGGTCTCACCAAAGTTTAAACGATCCGCATTGTTAAAAAATATTTGATATTTCACTGTCACCAAAATGGCTCTTCTTTATTAATCCGCGAGCTGTAAAAAGTCCAAAAAGTCACTGATTAGGCCTTAATTGGTATTTAAATGATTCCTTCTACAGTCTTGGGAAGTATGATTTTATGAATCACTCTTTTATGACAATTGAATGTAATGCTTCTCACATTAAAGTCATGCAGGTTAGGATAGAGGAATCACCAAAACTCATATTTACTTTATCATTGCCTGATACACAGTCTGTAAACTAGTGATGACCTGGAGAGATATTTAAGGTTACAGACATTCGGGCAACATTTTTCCTTTTTTCCCAAAATGTAAATATTAATTCGATTTATTAAAGGTAGGGTAGGTAAGAATGGAGGAACCAGCTCGAGTGCGCTAGAATTTGAAAGTACACAACCGGAAAAAATCTGCCCCTTCCTTCAGACTTCCTTCCAGAGCCCCTCCTCCAACACACGAACGCGCACATGACCAATGAGGGGCACGAGATAAGTTTGTGCACGAGATGGAAGGCTGACAGGCAGGTAGGCCATCCAGTTATCTGCCGAGGCAGATGATTGGTCGTAGCTTTTTACAAGCGCCACGCTTCCACAGATGAAATATTTGTATATATTTATTGTCAAAGCATTTAATGTATTCATTGCTATCGGATGTTAAGAGCATTCCATGGAATATAACAAAAAGTGTTTCTGAAGTGAATTACCTACCCCCACCTTTAAGTTAACTTTAATATAAGCATGTAGGCTCTACAATGTGGACATTAATGCAATGTCTGATACGTTTTATTTATGTAATGAGTTATTGAATGTCTTTGTATCTGGTATAGGCCGGCTTTAGTGTTTCCTGTGTGAGACAAATTTAAGTATATAAAAAAAGAACGATCACATTCAAGGGAATTCAAATGGAAATTATTTCCTGTGTTCAGGTGCATTAACATGATGTTACTTCCTGTGTTCAGGTGCATTAACATGATGTTACGTCCTGTGTTCAGGTGCATTAACATGATGTTACTTCCTGTGTTCAGGTGCATTAACATGATGTTACGTCCTGTGTTCAGGTGCATTAACATGATGTTACGTCCTGTGTTCAGGTGCATTAACATCATGTTATGTCCTGAGTTCAGGTGCATTAACATGATGTTGTTTCCTGTGTTCAGGTGCATTAACATGATGTACTTCCTGTGTTCAGGTGCATTAACATCATGTTATGTCCTGAGTTCAGGTGCATTAACATGATGGTTGTTTCCTGTGTTCAGGGTGCATTAACATGATGTTACGTCCTGTGTTCAGGTGCATTAACATGATGTTACGTCCTGTGTTCAGGTGCATTAACATGATGTTACTTCCTGTGTTCAGGTGCATTAACATGATGTTACGTCCTGTGTTCAGGTGCATTAACATGATGTTGTTTCAGGTGACTGCTGGCTGCTGGCGGCCATCGCCTGCCTGACGCTTTACGAGAAGCTTCTCTACCGAGTGGTTCCTCACGAGCAGAGCTTCTCTGACGGATATGGAGGCATCTTCCACTTCCAGGTCAGAATACAACATCTAATTATCAGATATTCAGTCCTGCATCTAGCTTTGTATCCTCCTTAATATCAAGTTTACTGAAACAAATGAAGAAAACAACCATTCATTTAATTTCTCCTGAAACAGTGGCTGCCCTTTTAATTGGTTTGGTTTCAGTCAGTTGCTGTTCATGACTCTAGTCTAAACACACCCAGAATAACATGTGTTCATTTAGCAAACAAGAGCAAATATTGAACAAAATATTATACAAAACATGAAAGTATATTTGCAGAATGTAAAGTGGATGTTTAGTGCAGAAATATGTAAAATTCAGGCACATGAACCCCACAAAGAACAAACTAACTTCCCATTAAAGTGCAATTTACTTATTATCTAAATAGTTATCACCGTAATAAACTGTATATAATGTCATCTTACTGTACAAATTTAATTTTACATTCTGTTCTTGTATATCATATTCTATTTACGTGTATATAGACTTTTTGCACTATTTTTTATTTGTATTTTTGTATTAAATATATATGTTGCATTGTTAGAGGAGCTCAGGTCAGAAGAATTTCATTGCCATTTCTACACTGTAGTGTATGTGCATATGACATTAAAGGTCACCTATCATGCTATTTTTATGCAATAGCATAGGTCTCAAAAATATATAGAAAACATGTCTATGAAGTGTTTTGCTCAAAATACCTAACAGATCACCCATTCCAGCCATGCCTCATATCCCTCTATTTCACTTCCTGTTTCAAAAGTGCTGATTTTGGGTATAAAGCTTTAAAAAGAAATGAAATTGATTTAAAAAAAAAAGGAGGGGTCTGAGCTCATGCGGGACCCGGCAGCTACTGTCTAAACTAAATACTGCCGTGATGAAACGCCATATCATGGATTATCAATGATTGTTTCTGAAACAGTATGGAGCTCAAAGGCTTTCTCTCTTGCCGGTTATACCACAAGGTGAGTTCCTTTTTATTTCCTGCTTCTTCACACACATGCTCTCCAGTACAGGTTAGCTCTGAGTGTTAGCGATGCTAATGTAAACACCGACCATATTACGTCCAAAACAGTCGGGCATTATTTCTGATAGCAACGTTTCTGATAGGTCCGTGGGTCCACATTTCAGATATTACGTCATATCGGACGCAAATCTGGATCAGCTCCGTTGTAGCCCCGTTTTTAGAGATGTGGGTACGGAGGAAAAGAGAGAGGGTTTTATTTTCTGACGCTGCGTGAGTTCCCTGGAACACCGGGGACACATATTTATGTATAAAAGACATCAAAAAGTGCATTTTGCATGATAGGTCCCCTTTAAAAACACTTTTGAATCTTGAATCTTTAAATCTAAACGTTATAGAAGTTGAAGGAATGTTAGTATAAATATGGTTTCTCCTTCCTCCTTGCAGTTCTGGCGTTATGGGGACTGGGTGGACGTGGTTATCGACGACCGCATCCCGACCTTCAACAACCAGCTGGTCTTCACTAAGTCAGCTGAGAGGAACGAGTTCTGGAGCGCGCTGCTGGAGAAGGCCTACGCCAAGTCAGTGCTCATTTATTCTGTATATTAATATAAGTACTGGGTGATTTCTACTTCTGTTTACAATCACTACACATATGAAGAAGCAATGTTTTGTGGCTGACTTGTGATTCAGACAGGTTGTAGCTGTATTTTTTGCAGCTGCATACAGTAAAGTAATATTTTATTTGATTTCTCAAAACATAATTTTATTCTAAGCTGAATTTGCTTCAATCAGTTTTCGTCTTGTATATTTTTGCAGGATTCTTTTTTTAATGTATTACTGTATTTCCATTTTCTTTTTCAATTTGTTTTTATTTTCTAAAACGGAGCAACTGTAACAAAATGACCCCAGGGATTTATGAAATAATATGAGGTAGAAAATAACTTTATAGTGTCTAACTAAGATTAAATATATAAGCCAAAAAACAGTAAATGTATTGATAATTAAACTAGAAATTGGGTTTCGTCACAGTAAAATATAATAAAATAATAAAATAATAATTAATAAAAAAACAATATAAACGTACAAAGTTAAAGTAAGAATGTGCAATAAAAGATCAAATCAAAAATCAAACAAATTACTTAATATAACCGGGACAGTGTCTAACTTAGATTAAATATATAAGCCAAAAAAGAATCAAATTAAATAAATGTATTATTAATTAATTCTCAGTTTCAGAATATTTTACAAGATCATGGGATAAATTGGGTTCCGTTACAAAATTGAATTAAATAATAAATAGATAAAAATCTAAATAAACATACAAGTTAAGTAAGAATGTGCCAATTAATAGGTAAAATAACTACAATTAAATAAAGATAATTATGTTAAAATAGGATGTTTTATTTATGTTAAAATATCCCATCAAAAGGATATTAAGGCTGAGTTGCACAGTGCATTTACAGGCTGTTCTCCTGTTCTCCTGTTCTCCTTGCTCTCCTCAGGCTGCACGGCTCCTACGAGGCTCTGAAGGGAGGAAACACCACGGAGGCCATGGAGGATTTCACCGGGGGGGTCACTGAGTTCTACGAGATGAAGGAGGCGCCCAAGGAGCTCTACAAGATCATGAAGAAAGCTCTGGAGAGGGGCTCGCTCATGGGCTGCTCCATCGACGTGAGTACTGACAACACTGTATATAAATACATTTTATTAATACTGTATATATGATCAGGACATGGTGGTCAATAGCCGCTTTCACACCAAGTACTTTGCCGCACTTAGTGCCCAGCACTTAGTGCCCCCATGGAACTTAGTACAGATCGCGTTCACACCGGAATAAGTTCCCTGAGGGAAGATTAGGCAAATGAAGCCGCTGACGTCACTTCTTCTTCTTCTGCTTTGGGTTTACTGGCAGGCCGCAAACAACTTCACGGCGTATACTGCCACCCGAAGTCCCCGGCCGGAAGTCCCCGGAGTTGGGGACTGGCTTCAGTAGAAGCTGCTGGGACTCCCAGCAGCTTCTACTGAAGCCTTCCCAGTAAATCGTCAGAACACCGACACCTCCTCATCTCCACCGCTCCCATGTTTTCTTTTGTGTTGCCATAAGTTAGTCTCTCTCCGTTGGTGCGCGGGGCTAATGCTAATGCTAATAATGCTAATGCCACAAAACTTTTCAGAGTTTTACGGGGCGTGGTTTGCAATCCGCCCAGCCAATCAGAAATTGGTACTTTTTTCTCCCCAGGATAGTACCAACTCTCTAGCAGGCACAACAAATGGGGGTAAAAGTTCTCTGAACTAAGTTCTCTTTTTGGTGTGAACGCAAAATTCCAGGCACTAACGGAACTAAACGGGAAAAGTACGGGTAAAAGTACTCCGGTGTGAAAGCGCCTAATGATGAATGGCTAGTAACCTTTCTATATTACCTGCACTCTATGTTCTTACTCTGGACACAGACATATATTTAACTATATCTATATATGTACATTTACATCTACATATGTACCTGTTTATACTTTTTTTTATAGAAAGACTGGATAATGTTCATTTAATAACTTTTGATATGTCCAGGCATCTAGGGCCAACTACTTCATTTAATTATTGTATTATTTATTCTTACCAACTTTGTGTGGTTTCTATTCTTTCCTGTCTGCCACTATATGATTTTTAGCAACTGTATCTCTATGGGTTAAAGATAGTTGAAGAAATTAAGATTAAAAAACCTTTAGAAAATCTCAAGAAATTCATATTTATCGCAATAAAGTGGAATGAGTTTGTGTATATGCATCAAGACATAAAAACAAATCAGGGCAAATCAAAAGTTTTTTTTTATGTTTTAAGAATAAATGTAAAAGATTCTGCAAACCTTTGGCTAAAATGTTTCATGTGTTTATCATTTTTACTTATTAATTCTGAGTTTTCCTTTAAATAAAGTGTTGTTTTTAATATTTCTGCAATATAAACGTGTGTTTTTGTGTCTGCAGTCGCTGGTTTCCTGCCCGCTTTGAGACTCGTACGGTGACGGGACTCGTGAAGGGCCACGCCTACTCTGTGACCGCCGTGGAGGAGGTGAACAAGAAATACATATCTTTTATAATTTAATTATCTCGGATAGTTTTTACCTCCGTGTCCTGCAGAGCTGCACGCACACAGTCACATTGCCAGGTTGTTTACATGTGATAATGTCGTCCCTTAGTGCAAGCCGTCTCAGCTAAAAGAGTCTAAGGTGCGTCTGGTGCGTCTCAGGAACCCCTGGGGACAGGTGGAGTGGAACGGACCCTGGAGCGACAAGTAACCGCCTCTCACTACATTAAATGAAATATATATATTACTCTATATCGACTACTCTGAAGTCCTTATGAGAATTGTTCCACCTAAAACCTAAATTGAAATATCATATATCAATGCATTTTTCCACTTTAGCCCTTATTATTGCTACCAATTGCGTATACATTTTGAGAGTTTTAACCCTTTAAATTCCAGTTTGTTTACATCCTAACTTTATGCATGTTTCCCCGTCCTCTCCCAGCTCTAAGGAGTGGACGACGCTCTCTAAGACGGAGAAAGAGAAGCTGCAGCATCAGAGCGCAGAGGACGGAGAGTTCTGGTGAGAACAGTTTTAAAAGCGTTGAAAGAAATAAGTGCAGTACACCTGAATCTGAAAGTGTAAGAGTTGTGGTTTTAAAGTGTGGTAGTATTGTGCAGACGTCTTACCTTAATTCCCATGGTGTCCCGATGTTTTTTCCAGGATGTCTTTCGAGGACTTCAAGAAGAACTACACTAAGATCGAGATTTGTAACCTGACCCCGGACGCTCTGGAGGACGATAAGATCCACAAGTGGACGGTGTCGGTGAACGAGGGCCGCTGGGTGAGGGGCTGCTCGGCCGGGGGCTGCAGGAACTACCCAGGTACCCTGCTCTAAAACAATAACATGTACTAGTATAAAGTGGCATCAAATAATAACAAATACAACTTTAAAAACAACAAGTAATTACGATACGATATACTTTATTGTCCCCGTGAGGACATTTGCTCTGCAGTTCTGCATACATGTACATATACAAACATAGTAAACATTAAAATACATACACATATCATCACTCATACACCGTTTGAACAAACACAAAACACAGACGCACAGACTGACAATGGCGACCTATTGCACAACCCTCATGGCCGACATTTCAAAGAATATTACATTCCATGTGAGTGTTAAGAAGCTTAATGGACAGAGGTAGGAATGAGTGCTTATTGGGGTTAATAAAAACTATCTTCATGTATTGAAGAACAATGCAGGAAAACACTTAAACTATATTAAATAAAAACAAAAAAATATATTTTAAAATGTGTCAGGATCTTTCCAGTAAAAACCCTTTTTCAGAACTTAAAGTGGACCTATCATGCTATATTTGAATAATATAGTGTAGGGACCATACCTATATAAGGCATATTTATACTTTTTTTTTTTCAAAATACCAAACAGATTCATGCATTTTAGCCATGCCTCATTTTGCTCAATTTGACATTTTTTAGCTCTGTTTTTGCAAGGGCTGATTCAGTGAGAACAGCACCATCTACTGGCCTGGCATATGTACTACAGCGTCTCCAGCACTTTCGAACGGCAATGGCCGTGGTTGTCTCCTCCTGATTGGTGGAGTTGGCCCAATAGCCCGTAGCGCCACCGTCCTGACGTCAGGACAGTGTTCAAATCTGGATCAGTTTTTATCAGATCCGTTGCAGCAGCCCCTTTTTTAGAGATTTGGGTATGGAGGAAAATAGAGAGGGTTTGTTTTCTGACACTTGGTGAGTTCCCTGGAACACCGGGGACATATATTCATGTAGAAAAGACGTACACAAGTGCATTTTGCATGATAGGTCCCCTTTAAAATAAAAAGCTAACTGTCCCGTTACTTGTTCTGCAGACACGTTCTGGACGAACCCCCAGTACCGCCTGCGGCATGCTGGAGGAGGACGACGACCCCGAGGACAACGAGGTGGGCTGCACCTTCGTGGTGGCGCTGATGCAGAAGAACCGGCGGAAAGAGAGGAAGATGGGAGCCAAACCTGTTCACCATCGGGTTCGCCATCTACGAGGTGATCTCACTCTTCATCAGTAATGGGGGATTTTCCCAGAAGGGTGCTGCCGAATTATGAGCCACAAAGAATCTAAATGAATGATCATGACGTTGTGTTGGGGGCCACTTTATGTAAGAAATGTAAGAGTACAGAGTATGGGGAGAGGGGCTATATGTTGTGGAGAAAACTCAGGATTTTCCGAGAGTAATTATGTACATTTACAGGAGAACTTTGGTCAAAGAACATGGCTTCACGTTGGTCGGATCAACCTCATCTCTCCACAAACGCCACGTCTTGTTGTGTCTCTGCCTGCAGTCTGTTAAATAATCTAATGATATACTTGGCAAGGAGATTAATCAATAAGAAAATCAAGAGTTTTGCGATGTAGAAAGTCTTTTATACATTATACATTTTCATACATTTTCATACATTTACAAATTTAATCTCAGAAAATATCAACAACAACAAAATTGGAATACAACCCCTTCTCCTCTGGCCATCTGTTTCATATTTATACTATAAATACATTATATATTATTATTATTATTATTATTATATGAATACAGCTTTTATCACAAATAAGCTTTTGCATGTGTACCCTTTAATGACCCAAACGCTGACCTTTCCTCTGTTTCTCTGCAGGTGCCAAAGGAGGTAAGGAGGAGAGGAACTGGAGCAGCCGTCTGCGAGTTAAAACACATCATACTATTTTAGCTATGTTATATGAGTGTTTATAGTCATGTTTCGGGACCCCTCCCCCTCTTTAGATGCACGGCAACAAGCAGCACATGCAGAAGGACTTCTTCCTGCTGACCTCCTCCAAGGCGCGCTGTAAATCCTACATCAACCTGCGGGAGGTGACTCAGCGTTTCCGGCCTGAGCCCGGGGGAAATACGTTGATCGTTCCCTCGACCTACGAGCCCCACCAGGAGGGCGAGTTCATCCTGAGGGTCTTCAGCGAGAAGAAGAACACCTCAGAGTGAGTGGGGGGTGGGGGGGGGGCTGGAGGATTATTAGAATCAGATACAGATAGAGATGTGTGACTTTACCTGATTCATGTTGATGTTTCTGAGCAGGGCTGGGTGTTGAGAGAGAGAGAGCATGATTGGCTAATGGCTTTAATAGAAGTTATTACAGGATATGGAGAGGTAGTGCTTCACACGCAGATCAAGAGAACGTTTAAGTATTTTAACCTGGTTATTTATTGGATTTCTCCCTCTTAAAGACTTGCAACACTGCTTTAGGGCTGCAGGTTACTATTGTTTTAAACAAAAGCTAGTTACAAATGTCAATTTTCTCTCGTTTTGTCAAAAACACAATTCAAAACTTGAAGATATTTGGTATTGACATGTGTAGTAAATCAACTGGTTTGATTCCTGTTTAAATCCAAACTCTATAAATGCCCTTTAAAGCTGATAAAGAGTCTATTTCTGCTCAAAACGTACCTTTCTATTAAGGATGCATGATATTGGAATTTAGATTTTCAATATGTTGATATTTTCCAGCTCATTTTGGCTGATTGTCTTACAGATATAAGCCCTTCAATTATACATAACATCAAGTAGTCTCTAGTGGAATTAACCTTTATTTTTTATACCTTTTATAACCTTTTATCGCACTGGCAGACTCATACATAAAATACAATCATTTGCAAAATAAGAAAAGTGCTTTGACACCTTTTCTAGGTAAACGCAAAAAGCAGTACATATGTGCAGAAACCAAATACACGTTGATGTCGTTGTTTGTCCTTATTTTCTAATATAACAAAATTGAAATTGAAAAGAAGCGTACAACAGTGTTGAAAGTCTTTATGAGAAATGTGCCCTAACCGTAACCCTCAAGACAAGAAACTAAACAACACTTAAAGTCTCTAATGTTATTTTTTATGGATAATGACATTCAAAAATATTTTCCACCAAATTTATCCCAAAGATTATCCTTAAAAAAAATTCTAATTCAGCCTCATGTGCAACAATACCCAGCCCTACTTGTACTGCTCTGTGTGTGTGTGTGTGTGTGTGTGTGTGTGTGTGTGTGTGTGTGTGTGTGTGTGTGTGTGTGTGTGTGTGTGGTGTGTGTGTGTGTGTGTGTTGTGTGTGTGTGTGTGTGTTTGATGGGTGGGTGGGACACAAACACCAAGAACAAACCATTTTAACGGCGATTTGATTTGTAGAACTGGAAGAAATCGGCCCCAGTTCGAAGCTGTTATGGAATCTTTTTTAGGACAAGCGACTTCAGATTTGGGCAATCTCTGGTAACTTTTCAAAATATTCAATATCTGCATTCTCCACGCCTCGACAAAACACCTGGAGCTGCAGCGAGAAAGAGAGGAGGACCCGGAACCAGCACCCAAAACAAGCTTTAATTCACCTTTTCTTGCAAGAAATCTGATTTTAACATCATTAGTTTGAACTCTCTTTCACACCAGAACAGATTGACTTTATATATTAACAGAAATGAAGAAGAGGACGCCTTGAAATCAGGAAAAGCAGGAGAAACAGGTGGTACTGACTAACACTTTCTATTCACAGCTGGAATATATTAGTCCATTGTGAGTATGGGACTATAAGCTTTTGAATAAATGTAGTAACGCATGAATAATGTGGCTCTGAACTCAGGATTTTCAGTCTTTCTTCTGGGATGGTTTTCTGCTGATAATAACGTGGTTGTAGTTAAAGAGGCGAGGGTCCGGAGGTTGTTGTCAGCATCGTGACGTCTGTTTGTCCGTCTTCACCCAGGGAGATAGAGAACAGGATCGAGGCCGACCACCCCGTGGTGAGTGGCTTCAATTCATCTTCACATTACACTTCATTCAGCTTTTATACTCACAGACTTACAACACAACTACGAAGATATTACAAATACTATAATACTATATTAAAGATTTTGATGCAGTCGAGACGCCCTATCATGACTTTGCAGAATTAAGGAAGCTTTCTCAACAAGGGACAGAGCTGCAGTATCTTTTTATTTAACAGCTTTAGTTTTCTGTTTTCAATTTATTCAAAGCAACAAGCTCCCCATTTGCTTTACCTTCCAATAAGATCACGTCGTGTTTTTATTGGAAAAATACAAAACATGTATATATCATTAATACTAATAATTAGTTGAAACAATAACAATAAATACAAAAATAATAAGATAAGACATATAAAACCAAGAGGTGTTGTAAAAAGTTATTTTCCAGTAGTCCAAAAATTCTTCATACAAATAAATATGAGATTTAGAAAATCTAAAATTGTCCCAAAAAGAGCCTTATAAGTATTCAAATGTGATGAAATGATAAACAATACAGACTGACTCTCTCTCTCTCTCTCTCTACCTCTCTCTCTCTCTCTCTCTCTCTCTCTCTATCTCTCTCTCTCTCTCTCTCTCTCTCTCTCTCTGTCTCTCTGTCTCTCTCTCTCTCTCTCTCTCTCTCTCTCTCTCTGTCTCTCTCTCTCTCTCTCAGCCGGCCCCAGCCTCAGCGGGTGAGGAGAGCGAGGAGGACCAGCAGTTCAGGACCATCTTTCAGGAGATCGCCGGGGATGTGAGTACATTGCAGTACTAGTATAGAGAGAACCAAATATGTAAAGCACTTTTTTGTTAATGTATTTGCTGCATATGAGGAATAAAACAAAATCCTCTGTCGTACCATATTGAATTGTATCATTATTTTTGCATCGTGTTGAATCGCATCGTATCGCCCCGTATCGCATAATGTTGAATCGAATCGTATCGAACTGTATCGCAACAGGGGTGAATCGTATCGTATCGCATCGCCTGGTGTTTCAAAGGTATCGTTAATGTTTCGTATCGTTGGCAACGTATGGAGATGCGCATCGTATCGGCCTCAGTGATGGAGATGCACATCCCTAGAGTTACAACAAATTACAACGAGTTACAGGAAGTACAGGAAGACATGTCGTTTTAGTTAACAATCTAGCCTGTCATTAGTATTTTGACACCTTGCAGCTTCACTTCTCAGAGTCATGTTTTAATGTCTCTCTCCTCTCCTGTCTCCCTCTCCTCTCTGGTCTCTCTCACAGGAGAGAGAAATCTCCGCCAGCGAGCTGAAGAACGTCCTCAACAGAGTCATCACCAGATCGTGAGTCAGACCATAAATATAACTACACTTTATCGCAGACTTTATAACATGTGAACACTTTCCTTACATTTATTTTAACTTATTGTTTGTCAAAGGGAGATCAAATCTTACATACAACCAAAAGTATTATAGTTTTATAGTTTCAAATCAACTTCCTGCAGATATTATTCTCTCGTTTTTTTTATTGTGGTGAAGATACATAATATATTCCTTTATTTTCCTGCAGATATGTCATGTTTTTATGTATTATTCTGCAGATACATCATGCTTTGTTGTATTGTGTGTTGCAGATAAGGACCTGAACACGGAGGGCTTCAGTCTGGAGAGCTGCAGGAGCATGATAGCTCTGATGGACGTATCCTTTGTATCGAGAGCATCGGGCTGCTGGTCTGCTGCACACTCAGGGCCTCACTTCACCTCACTAACAACACACACACACACACACACACACACACACCACCACACACACACACACACACACACACACACACACACACACACACACACACACACACACACACACACACACACACACACACACACACACACACACACACACATGGAGGTTGCCATGCAAAAGAAAACATGTAATAATTTCCTCTCAGTGGACATTTTTAATTATATTAGTTTCTAGAATAGATATAGATATAATATGAAGACGGTTGTTTTTGTTTTAAAGGTCCCCTATTACACTGTTTTTCATCAATATATTATAGGTCTCAGATATATACAAAACATGTCTCTGAAGTGTTTGGCTCCAAACACCAAACAGATCATTGCAGCGTCCCATAATCCCCTCTGTTTCAGCCCTGTTTCCAAAGTGCTGATTCTCTGTCTGTTACTTTAGATGAAAATAAGGAGCCCCTCCCCACGCCCCTCTGAGAGATATTTGGTTAAAAATAACTCAATGGTGCTCTAGGAGGAGATTCAGGTGATAAGGTGGGGGGGTTACCTTGGTTGGTGATTGGCTAATGGCTAACAAGCCAAAACATCGTGATGACATCATAAAGTGGCCAAAATCTGATCAGCTCATTTTCAGACAGGTTTTTATATAAAAGGATCAGGACAAAAAGAGAGAGAATCTTTGTTCCTGAAACTTTCAGAGTCTCTTTACACAGAGGAGACACATGTTGATGTAGAAGAGACATGAAGAAGTGGATTAGCACAATAGGTGACCTTTAATAAATATACAAAATACACGTGTTGGTCTTAACCTGCGGTGTGCAGATGGACGGGACAGGAAGACTCAACCTGCAGGAGTTCAGACATCTGTGGAACAAAATCAAACAGTGGCAGGTGGGAATTAAAAACAGCAGCTTCACTTTTATATATTTGTACGCCTTACATTAAGTATGAAGTACAATTAAATGGATAATACTGCTTATGTGCAATATATATGTTTACCGTAAATAGCTCTGCCTTTTATACTTTCACCAAGACGCTATATCGCTTTTAAACTGTGTATTTTATAAAAATCTTTAATATTGTTTTTGCTGTAACAATCGTACATTTCCCCTCCTGTGGATCCAATAAGGGTATTCTGAAATAGCCAAGTAAAAGGTATATGTATGTCTCATCAGTACTCCAATACATTTACTTATATTCCTCTGCTGGTTTAAACTATAGTGTTTTTATTTCACTATAACGACATGAAATGTTATATTTTGTGTGTCTTCCAGGGAATCTTTAAGCACTATAACGCCGATCAGTTCGGCAGCATCAACAGTTACGAGATGAGGAACGCTGTCAACGATGCAGGTAACAAATCATTACTTTATCATATCAGTTCATCCACTTTACAAAAACACTGATTTACTTAAAAAAATGCAACATATAATTTGAGTTTTTTCTGCCCAGGTGAAGAGATATCTGTGTATTGACTCTGGTGCGCTTTGATTGCACTGAATGGATGGATGTAATGATGATGAAAATAAATATATTAAAAAAATACCCCGTAGCATTTAGCATTGTAAACACAATTGCATTTAAAGGGGACCTATCATGCAAAATGCACTTTTTGATGTCTTTTATACATAAATATGTGTCCCCGGTGTGTCTGGGAACTCACGCAGCGTCAGAAAATAAAACCCTCTCTCTTTTCCTCCGTACCCAAATCTCTAAAAACGGGGCTACAACGGAGCTGATCCAGATTTGTGTCCGATATGACGTAATATCGGAAATGTAGGCTGGCTTTACACCCACGGCAGTATCAGAAACATTGCTATCAGAAACAATGCCCGACTGTTTTGGATGTAATATGGTCGGTGTTTACATTAGCATCGCACTCACACTCAACACTCAGAGCTAACCTGTACTGGAGAGCATGTGTGTGAAGAAGCAGGAAATAAAAAGGAACTCACCTTGTGGTATAACCGGCAAGAGAGAAAGCCTTTGAGCTCCATACTGTTTCAGAAATAATCCTTGATAATCCATGATATGGCGTTTCATCACCGCAGTATTTAGTTTAGACAGTAGCTGCCGGGTCCCGCATGAGCTCAGCCCCCCCCTTTTTTATTTTTTATCAAATTTATTTTTTTAAGGCTTTATACCCCAAAATCAGCACTTTTGAAACAGGAAGTGAAATAGAGGGATATGAGGCATGGCTAGAATGGGTGATCTGTTTGTATTTTGAGCAAAACACTTCATAGACATGTTTTTTATATATTTTTATATATCTGAGACCTATGCTATTGCCTAAAAATAGCATGATAGGTGACCTTTAATTGTCCATGTAATACATTATATCAGTTTTATAGCAGTGGGGGCATTTTTGTCATCCAGGATAACGAGTAGATGGTTTAATTATTATCACTTATTTTGATCTGACACAAAAATGCATCAAAATAAATGTTGATGCTCGTTGACATTGAAAATACTCCATACAAAACAGCTGTGACATTTAAAGGGTTAAATCCAAATGTTGAAGTTCTGATCAGGACTGAAGTGAAATTAAGTTTGGTTTTATCACAGCTTTGAAAGATTAACTATGAATCTGGAAAGACACGTTTTAAAAAAAAGGCAGATTTCTCAAAACCTCAGCAAGTAAATCCAAAAATATAAACAACAACATAGTTAAAGGTGTTTCTGTACATTTGATGAACTGAGTTGTTGTTATTTACCATATTTATTATTGATTTAACAATTAAATGGTACTTATGTAAATCATATTTTTTTTATTAAAAGTGGACCTATCATGCTATATTATAATAATATAGTGTAGGACCATACCTATATAAGGCATATTTATACTTTTTTTTTTTCAAAATACCAAACAGATCATGCATTTTAGCCATGCCTCATTTCGCTCAATTTGAAATTGTTTAGTTCTGTTTTTGCAAGGGCTGATTCTGTGAGAACAGCACCACCTACAGGCCTGGCATATGTACTACAGCGTCTCCAGCGCTTTCGAACGGCAATGGCCGTGGCTGTCTCCTCCTGATTGGTGGAGTTGGCCCAATAGCTGTAGCGCCACCGTCCTGACGTCAGGACAGTGTTCAAATCTGGATCAGTTTTTATCAGATCCGTTGCAGCCCCTTTTTTAGAGATTTGGGTATGGAGGAAAATAGAGAGGGTTGTGTTTTCTGACACCTGGTGAGTTCCCTGGAACACCGGGGACACATATTCATGTAGAAAAGACGTACATAGGTCCCCTTTAAAGTTGTTGTTATTTACAATATCTATTATTATACCACTAGAAAAAAAAATACTGAATGGTTTGAGGATTTGAAAAAGCTGCTAAAAAGTAGATTTTTATGCTCTATTTTTTATTTGTACCAGCAAAGCGTAAACCTGACACATGAAATATTATAAAATGCTCCATGACAGCAGTGAATATATCAGTCATGGACTTATTAACCTTTAAGCTAATTAACTTAACATTTAGCTGCATGCTACACTTAGAAACCTGATATTTAATATTTAATGTAATCTGTGTTGTTGGGATGATTGTTGACGTGTGCACATGAGCTCACCCCCCTAATGTTCTCTTCACTGTACAGTCATGTGTCTTGTGTCCCGCTCAGGCTTCCGTCTCAACAACCAGCTGTATGACATCATCACCATGCGCTACGCCAACGAGAACATGAACATCGACTTCGACAGTTTCATCAGCTGTCTGGTGCGACTCGAGGCCATGTTCAGTGAGTCGCTGCTGCACCAACTCCATCACTGACACACGTGGGGGCGTTCCAATATGCACACCAACACACTATGAAGCATGCCAGAAATACAAAAGGCCAAAAGTGCCAGGATATCCAAATGTCTCTGGTCACATTTTGCCGTTTTCATGGCACATTCACATTCATACCTCTTCTGGCTACTCTGACCCACATTCTTTAAATAGAGAATATATACAGAGCAAGTATGTCCCAATTGTATGCATACTGTATGCAACAGTACACACTTAGTTATGGAAGCCATAGTATGTACTAAAGGTATTTGTATCTGAATCTGTATATATTTGTTGCAACAGCTTAAGAAAGACCGCCTGATTGGGTTATATAAATACAAATTGAACGATTTATTTGATTGAATGTGTGGCAGTACAAGCTCCCCCCCGATCTCATCTGATGAGGGGAGTTGATACATCTCTCCCTCATCAAAAGAGAAAGACAATACCTACCGAACATTACTGGACTGCCACTGAAGAAAGGTGTTATATTGTATTGCTCTGAGCATTTAAACAACAAGTCACAGTGTTAGTGTGACGACAAAGGAAACACTTTGAAGCTTCTTGACCATAATCATCCTCTTGTGAGAAAAAATAAGTACAATTTATGTGATATATACAGCCGTATCAATAACTTACTGTAACTGTAAATATTGTTGTATTCTTGTTCAGGGTTTTTGGATGAGGTGGATCACACTTTTCTTGTTGTTGTTTTGTGTCTCCAGGGGCGTTCCAGGCCTTCGATCAGGACGGAGACGGTACCATTAGACTCAGTGTCCTGGAGGTGAGATTTAAACTCTGATAAACTGTGAATATTACCACCTGTGTCTCAGTACAAGTGCATTTAGATAAAGCATCGACCTGCAGCAGTATCTGTGGAATGAGGTTTGCATTGAGTCAACTAAGGATCGCCTGCTGGGAGAGTCTGCCTCCTTTGAGCCTAGAGAAAGTCTCCACACTCACCTGCAGAGTGATCTGAATAACCTCTGATTAACTCAGGGGGAGAGTGACATGCAGTTTCAAATCAATTGGGGAAAGTAGAATGGAAAGAAGGACATAAGAATGACAGACTACAACGATCAAAGTACATACAATTTGAATTTGCCGTGTATAATAGCAATACCACAGGGAGGTAAATTCTATACACTCTTAAACTTTAAACAAAGATATGTAAAAATCTAATCCTAGGAAAACTCACATGACATGCATTCAAAGGACTTCCACACATATCACCCTGTTTTTAATCACTTATTTTTCTAATAAAACCATAGTTATGTAAGTTTGATAAGCCACATTTTATAATTAATGTTCCTATTTTTAATATCAACTTCATTTTGTTGACAAAAAATCGTGAAAATGTGTTTGAAACACAGCAGAAATGATGGTTGTACAGCTTGACCGCTGCAGGAAGGGAGGACATGTTCATAATAAGTGAATTCATATTGTATTTCCCCTCTTCTTCCTCAGTGGCTCCAGCTGACCATGTACGCCTGAAGAGGCTCCTCCTCCTCCAGGTGAGATCCACGAGGACCAGACCTGCCGCCTTTACCTCAAACTCAGTGTGCCGTCGTTAGCTCTCATCATCCTCACCTTCAGACCGAACCCCCCCCCCCAAATCTGCTCTTCCTCTCCAGAAATGTCCACCATGCTTCACTCTTCATAGCGCCTCTGTGTAGGTCTCAGAACCTTTATTTCTCTAAATCCTGTCAATCAGTCTCTCCTTTTCAGCCATCTTTATTTTATTTAAAAAGCAACACTTGTTCAGTATTCTCTCTCAGGCATCAGACACACACAACCTCTTTTCTCTGTCACAGTGACTCCTACTTCTTCTACTGTTTTAAAATGAGTAGCATACTTCCTGTATTCATTCACGGCTCTCTGGTGGACGGTGAATAAACACTCAAATCACTCCGAAAAACTGTTATATTTCTGGGGAATAAAACACTCACAACACCCTGTTTTCATCCCATTGCATCCCACGTGTTTTTGTGGATACATTCTCAAGAATCGTCACATTGGATGGACAAACTCAGGCTCTTTTTGTTCATCTCAGCTCCAGAAAACAGGACATATAAACCCCCCCTTATCATGATTAAATGTGGAGCTGATGATTTTTCATTAAAGGTTAAAATATGGATTTGAAAGCGTATGGCTAAAGGGTTGGACTGCTGCTTTTTTGTGATTTTTTTTCCTTATTATTAAGGCTTTGGTCAAATGAGTGTACTGCATTTTTAACCATTTTAACCAAATAAATACAATTAATGTGTAGTTATTGCGTCGCTGGTACAGTTGATGAGAAAGTGTGGTGTGTATTATGTAAGAAAAAGACACGGAGATTTGTTTTATGATGTTGCACAATTTTTTATTATTATAATTATTATTATTAACATTGCACTTGCTTAAAAAAGTATCTCTTCAAAACTTTAATAACAACTGAAAAACTTGAAGAAACTCAGGATTGCCGGGTCAGAGGGGAAGTGCACGCTTTCTATCGGATATTAAACAAAAAAAAACGAGGCGAGTTTGGAAAATGGCGGCTGTGAGAACACCAAAAAGAGCATCAGCTGGGCTTTTTTTAAACGGGTTAAAATTAGTTTTAGGGTGAGTATGGCATGGGAGATGAATCCTAATTCTTTCCGTCAAACACCTCCTCGAAACTTCCTTCACCTCCACACTTCATTAGAAAACTCTCTTCACTGTGGAAAATAACACGCCTGCTCCATGCTACGAATATATTAAATAAATTCCTTCAAAGATAAAGATTGGGTCGTAAAAACAGAACGATACTCAGAACACTCACTCAGGTTCTGCAGACAAAGGAAAAACACTCTGTCCGCACTTAAACATGTAGGAACACACACACACACACACACACACGCGCACACACAGTCTTGGCTCTGTTTTCACGGCAAATTTTTCAAATGGCAACTTCAGGCCAAATCACACAACACTGCACCAAAATCCCTCAACGCCTTTTATCACCGAGCAAAACTAAAAACTAAAAAAAGGGAAAGTAATCCGTACGGTCGAGGGTCAGGGCCACGGGAGAATTTAGTTTTTGGTTTGAGAATTCTTAGAATAAAGTCGGAATTCTGAGATTAAAATCGGAATATTTTTAAATTAAAATCAGAATTTTTAAATTAACGTCTGAATTAAACAGCCATCATTCTGAGAAAAAAAGTCAACATTTTTAGACTAAAGTCGGAAATCTGAGAAAACATTCTGCAATCTCGGAATTCTGACTTTCCAACTTTAATCTCAGATCCCCCAAAAAAATATATTCATGTCGCCCTCAACCTCTTCCGTAAACCCCAAGCAAAACGTTCAAAATTATTCCCTGAAAAAAAAAGGTATTCTTGTCACTTCAAGGACACTCCGTCAAGGACACAGACAATTCTAAAAACGTGAAAACTTTTAATCACTTGTCATAAAAAGTGAAAAATGGCAACTTGAGAAAAAAGAAAATAAACGTTGCTCGACATGACAAATCACTACAACAATAAAAACATCTCTGAGCCCATGCCACGAAGAAGTCGACAAACTGTTTCAACATAAAAGCGCGACACACCCCCCCCCCCTTAAACACACCGGCAACACACTGGAGTTTCTTCAATTAAAAAAGGGTCTTATATTTGGTCAGTGGAACAGGAACTGCTGGCAGGAACAGCCCCTCGCTCAGATAGTTTTATGGTTGGATTCCAACACCGAACATAAAGGATGGAGTCGTCGTTAGAGGAGAGTGCCCCCCCAATATGGGAGGTTAACAGGCGGGGGAGGCGGGACAAAGGGCAGGACTTAAGGCTCCACTTCAGTCTCCTCCTCGGCGTGTTTCTGCATGTGGAGCTGCAACACCTGCAAAATAAATACAATACAAATTCAATAAATTAGAAAAAAATCACCAGGTGTTGCAGAGCGATTTGAAGAGGTAAGATACATTTAAAAATATTTATTTATATAGATATACAGCTCTGTAAAGAATTAAAACTTTTTATACTTCTACTCTATTTATAGTGTGTTTGAGTAAATATACATTTTGTTTTATTCTCTAAACAACCTACAAGTTTTCAAAATTTAAAAAACAAATTAGCGAATTTTATTTATTTATATATATCAGTGTGTTCAGACCTTGTATGATGCAAATAAAACAACACATTTTGAGGAATAACAGCTTTCATGTGCGTGTTGGCATCCTCTCCACCAGGTATGCATATAATATAGGTATAAGGTATAAAATATCAGTTATGCATACTTCAGAAAATAATAAAACTATTATTTATTCATTAAAAAGGCAAATATAAGTTGATAAAGCACATTTTATATTGCCATTTACAGTGCAATTGTCTGAAAATAAGAAAAATGTGTTCACAAAAATGTTTTAAATGAATCAAAAACATACATTTGATGTTTAAAAAAAAGCAGCGTAAGAGCTGTAATGTCCCTGTTTCTCATCAAATTGCCAATGAAACTTATTGAAAAGCTACTCCTCTCCTCTACGTACCAAATAGACATGATAACGGTGTGTTTTCTACCTGCTTGGAGCTGGTGCGGGCGCAGAAAAACTCGTCACATTTCTTCCAGCGGCACTTCAGGCTCTGAGAGGAAGAGGAGCTGTGGTCGCTGATCAGGTGCTGCTGAAGGTGCTCCATCAGCCCGAACACCAGGGAGCAGCCGTGCCACTGCACACACACACACACACACACACACACACACACACACACACACACACACACACACACACACACTTTATTATAACAACAGAAACAGAGTGAAAGACATACAGCATTTAAGAAAATGTCCAAGGCGGAGATGTGGAGGAAAATGCAGATGTGCATTAGGCGCTTTCACACCGGAGCACTTTTCCCAGTATAGTTCAGAAAATGTGCATTCACACCAAAAAAATCCGGAACTAGAACTTAGTTCACGAGAACCTTTCCACCCCCTTTTCAGTCCCTGCTAGAGAGCAGGTACTTTCCTGGGAGAAAAAGGTTCCCATTTCTGATTGGCTGGGCGGATTGCAAACCACGCCCCGTAAAACTCCCAAAAAGTTTTGTGCCATTTTATTTGCTCGCATTAGCATTATTAGCATTAGCATTAGCCCAGCGCACCAACGGAGAGAGACTAACTTATGGCAACACAAAAGAAAACATGGGAGCAGTGGAGATGAGGAGGTGTCGGCGTTCTGGCGATTTACTCGGAAGGCTTCAGTAGAAGCTGCTGGGAGTCCCAGCAGCTTCTACTGAAGCCAGTCCCCAACTCCGGGGACTTCCGGCCGGGGACTTCGGGTGGCAGTATACGCCGTGAAGTTGTTTGCTGCCTGCCAGTAAACCCAAAGCAGAAGAAGACGAAGTGACGTCAGCGGCTTCATTTGCCTAATCCTCCCTCAGGGAACTTATTCCGGTGTGAACAAGATCTGCTCTTTAGTTCATCAGAGTTCTGATGAACTAAGTTCTCATGAACTAAGTACGGCAAAGTACTTGGTGTGAAAGCGCCTATTGACACTGAAAAGAAACACGGTACATAACTTCACTCTCAAACAAATGTGTGTAACTTTCTACGTTGAGCTTTTATTTTGTTATATTAGTTCTCAGGGCTGTTGCGTTACGGTTGCATCTTTTGTCATTTGTTTCTGGAGAGTGAGATGATAGGATGGGGATGTAAAGGTATGCAAACACGGGAAGGTCTTAACGTTGGTTAAGGAGGGTAAATAACTAATAATAGCTCAAGAGGATCATCTCTTCTTGTCTGCTGGTTTATGCAAGACGTTATAAAGAAAGACATATTTCTCTAATTGGAGCAAGGGATAAAGAAACTCAAAGGCCATCACAATGTATTCATACTGTCAGATATAGAAAGCAGACAGAGCGTAAAAAAGTTACCCCAAACTGAAAAGGAAGACAGAGAAAATCTAAAGTAAAACAGGATATTGTGTCTCTGTTCAACAGGTGAGGTCAAGGAAATAAGAAAGATGTTCTGTAATAAATTCAACTGAGTTATTTCAGATATCTTTTTTAAACAATGCTAGTAGAAAGATGTCCCTCCTCTTACCCCGCAGCGGTAGTTCTGCATCAGGTTCAGCTTCACCGCCTGCACGCTGCCATCGTAACAACCTGTGTAGATCTGACACACAAAACACATACATGAAGATATGATGGTGTATATCAGTATGTAGTGTCTCTACTTTAAAGAGTCCTCTCCTGCTGATGTTCAGGTGTATATCAGTATGTAGTGTCTCTACTTTAAAGAGTCCTCTCCTGCTGATGTTCAGGTGTATATCAGTATGTAGTGTCTCTACTTTAAAGAGTCCTCTCCTGCTGATGTTCAGGTGTATATCAGTATGTAGTGTCTCTACTTTAAAGAGTCCTCTCCTGCTGATGTTCAGGTGTATATCAGTATGTAGTGTCTCTACTTTAAAGAGTCCTCTCCTGCTGATGTTCAGGTGTATATCAGTATGTAGTGTCTCTACTTTAAAGAGTCCTCTCCTGCTGATGTTCAGGTGTATATCAGTATGTAGTGTCTCTACTTTAAAGAGGTCCTCTTCCTGCTGATGTTCAGGTGTATATCAGTATGTAGTGGTCTCTACTTTAAAAGAGTCCTCTCCTGCTGATGTGCAGGTGTATATCAGTATGTAGAGTCTCTACTTTAAAGAGTCCTCTCCTGCTGATGTTCAGGGGTGTATTCAGTATGTAGTGTCTCTACTTTAAAGAGTCCTCTCCTGCTGATGTTCAGGTGTATATCAGTATGGTAGTGTCTCCTACTTTAAAGAGTCCTCTCCTACTGATGTTCAGGTGTATATCAGTATGTAGTGTCTCTACTTTAAAGAGTCCTCTCCTGCTGATGTTTCAGGTGTATATCAGTATGTAGTGTCTCTACTTTAAAGAGTCCTCTCCTGCTGATGTTCAGGTGTATATCAGTATGCAGTGGTCTCTACTTTAAAGAGTCCTCTCCTGCTGATGTTCAGGTGTATATCAGTATGTAGTGTCTCTACTTTAAAGAGTCCTCTCCTGCTGATGTTCAGGTGTATATCAGTATGTAGTGTCTCTACTTTAAAGAGTCCTCTCCTGCTGATGTTCAGGTGTATATCAGTATGTAGTGTCTCTACTTTAAAGAGTCCTCTCCTGCTGATGTTCAGGTGTATATCAGTATGTAGTGTCTCTACTTTAAAGAGTCCTCTCCTGCTGATGTTCAGGTGTATATCAGTATGTAGTGTCTCTACTTTAAAGAGTCCTCTCCTGCTGATGTTCAGGGTGTATATCAGAATGTAGTGTCTCTACTTTAAAGAGTCCTCTCCTGCTAATGTTCAGGTGTATATCAGTATGTAGTGTCTCTACTTTAAAGAGTCCTCTCCTGCTGATGTTCAGGTGTATATCAGTATGTAGTGTCTCTACTTTAAAGAGTCCTCTCCTGCTGATGTTCAGGTGTATATCAGAATGTAGTGTCTCTACTTTAAAGAGTCCTCTCCTGCTAATGTTCAGGTGTATATCAGTATGTAGTGTCTCTACTTTAAAGAGTCCTCTCCTGCTGATGTTCAGGTGTATATCAGTATGTAGTGTCTCATGTTTTTATTAAGTTACGGAGATTGTCTTTTTAGGTTTTCTTTGATTTACAATGGTTACATTCACTCCCACAATAATGACCCAATCGGCATGTCATACATTCTATGTCACGTCTCATTTAAAGAGCCAATTAAATACATGAATTAGAAGCAGGGTTAAGGGTGTCTAAGGAGTTTATTTAATACTTAGATCCATGTTTAATTCCCCAGTTTACCTTGCATATAGCTAAAGGGATACTCACCATGTTCTTGTGGATAGACATACACATCACCATGTCCTTGTGTCCTCCGTAAACCTGCAGCTGCTCGTGAGACTGTGACAGAAACACAGGTTAAAGAGTACATTCAGAGAGTATTTTAAAGACAAATAATGTGATTTCTAGAGTGATGTGTTGAGGGTGCAGACCTGCAGATCGTAGACTCGGACCAGTTTGTCCAGACAGGCGGTCACCATCACCTTCCCGAGGACGGACACCACGGTAACAGCGTGACTGTGACCCTTATACACCCGCACCAGCTCTCCAGTCTGCAGGGAATGAACCGTCATTAATACTCAAATGCATTCTGCAAATCACTTCTCTTACACACATTATTGATGACTCACATGGATGTTGTGAGCGTAGACACACTGATCACTGGATCCACTGAACACCAGATCATTCACCACCTGAGAGAGAGAGGCAAGGAGGAGTTAGAAGAGAAAAAATACAGAACAGAAAGCATTAAGAACTGGCGAGTAATTATGTGAAGAAAGGGGTAAGGCAAGTCTGAAGAGGAGGGTTTGAGGGCTTGTTTGAAGGATGATTGATATTGAGACTATGATATGATCCACTTGGCCCTGGTTAGAGTCTTACCTTCATGCAGAGCACGGTCTTGGTGTGGCCCTCCAGAGTTCTCAGCAGGAGGCCGCTCTTAGCGTCCCTCACGCTGATGGTGTTGTCGTAGGATCCGACCAATAGGATCCTCCTCGCTCCTTCCTGAGAGGAGGCCATGCAGCTCACCCCCCGAGGACCGTGGCACTCAAACACATCCATCTGCTTATTGGTCTGAACAAACAACAACAAGATTAGTTAGTTAGTTAGTTAGTTAGGGGCTGGGTCATGTTTCAACCAAAGCTAGCTAAATGCATTTTCTGACATGCATCAAGTAGAAAACAACCATTGTTCTGTGACGGTTCATATGAAGTCTTCATCGATTTAACTTAAGTTACCGCTTGGTATTACAATTCTTTTCAATGTATAACAATAAAAAACGTTACTACAGAATAACATTTCAGTCTCAGTTTCCGATGTTTATCGCCACCACTTAAAAATAAGTCATGACATTTATTTATTTTTTCTGCAACTACCTGTTTTTATATTGCACTGTCTCTCACCTTGAGCTTAAAGGTCACCACGGTGCCGTTTGCCAGACCGGCGTACAGCGTTTTCCATCGACTGTGGAGGCAGAGGACTCGGTCTGAGAGAGGGAACTGCTGCTCCAACTCCCGCGTCTGAGGACCAGGAAAAGGAAATTCACTTAAAACAATAACAGGATCGATGTGCTTTAAGGTGAGTACAGTACAACATATATGGTGCCTATAATAAAAGATTATCATTTTTTTCACAATTGTATGATTTCAATCTTTAATTTCCTACATTCTCTAAAAAACTAAGGTCACAAAGAAATCTGAAAATGTGTGACTTTGGAGCTCATAGGTGAGTTTCTTCTTCTCGACTATCATTCATTCATATTTCACCTACAAATACCTTCATCTTTGTAGTTCATTCAACCAACCATATCAATCAGAGAACATTTGGTTGATTATTGGAGTACGAGGGACAAAGTTACGTGTGTGTTCACCTTCAGGTTGTAGCAGCAGATGGTCTGGTCACTGGACCCGGAGTAGAGGCGACGGTAGAGGGTCGGAGCTGCAGAGACCAGCAGGCAGCTCACCTTGGAGCTGTGACCCTCAAACACTCCCACACACTTACGACTCTGCAAAACACAGGGAGAACCAGAAATTAGACATGTTTTCAATATAAAAAGTTTCTCTAAAACAAAATACTTATTTGGGATGTTGAGTGTAGCTGCGAGGAAAGCAATCACAAAGAAATGGCTCAAACCAAACAGCCCATCTATAGATGATTGGTACGATATCATTTATGAAATCTTTGCAATGGAAAGAATAACCTTCTCTATGAGGCTCCAGGAACTTCCATCTGAGAACATTTGGGAGAAATGGAAAGTGTACATTACGCCCTTCTTTTGTTGAACTGTTTGAATCTTTTATTTAAGGATCTATACTGTCAATGTTTTATATTGAAAAGAAAACACCCCGTGTTCTTGTGTGCTTATTGTTGTTGTTTTGTTAAGAAAAAGAAAAAAGACGGACCACTCTGTAAAACTATTTAACTACATATGTATACGTACACTGAAGTTTAAATGTG
The DNA here is from genome assembly GCF_902827165.1 of Trematomus bernacchii. Taxonomy (NCBI): domain Eukaryota; kingdom Metazoa; phylum Chordata; class Actinopteri; order Perciformes; family Nototheniidae; genus Trematomus; species Trematomus bernacchii. Next base: position 543,415 of record NW_022987723.1, read on the forward strand.
ATCCAAAACAAACTAAAACATTTAAAGGGGACCTACCATGCAAAATGCACTTTTTGATGTCTTTTATACATAAACATGTGTCCCCGGTGTGTCGGGGAACTCACGCAGCGTCAGAAAATAAAACCCTCTCTCTTTTCCTCCGTACCCAAATCTCTAAAAACGGGGCTACAACGGAGCTGATCCAGATTTGTGTCTGATATGACGTAATATCTGAAATGTGGACCCACGGCCCTATCAGAAACGTCGCTATCAGAAACAATGCCCGACTGTTTTGGACGTAATATGGTCGGTGTTTACATTAGCATCGCTAACACTCAGAGCTAACCTGTACTGGAGAGCATGTGTGTGAAGAAGCAGGAAATAAAAAGGAACTCACCTTGTGGTATAACCGGCAAGAGAGAAAGCCTTTGAGCTCCATACTGTTTCAGAAATAATCCTTGATAATCCATGATATGGCGTTTCATCACGGCAGTATTTAGTTTAGACAGTAGCTGCCGGGTCCCACATGAGCTCAGACCCCTCCTTTTTATTTTGTAAAGCTTTATACCCCAAATCATCACTTTTGACACAGGAAGTGAAATAGAGGGATATGAGCAGGGGTGCACATAACTGGTACGCAGGTACGCATGCGCGGCAACAATCTGAAATGCGTAACGTCACTTGTGTCACAAAGCGCCTTTGCGTACCTGATAGGTCATCAAAACAAAACACATATTTCGCCTACACATGTTTCTTGTCAACACTCAGTGGAGTAAATTATTAGACATGTCCAAAAAAAACAAAGACATTAAGCAGCCACTTTGCCGTTTCGCTCCCTGCTAAAATCTTCAGACTTTCTATGACTGATTGAACTGGGTGCTGGCCGTGCCGCGCAGGACATAACCGACGGACCTGTGAAGCTTCACAGGAGGCAGAGGCTTAGATCACTGGACGACAGAGTTGGTCGCCGTGTGCACAGACGGAGCTGCTGTTAACGTCGGTGTGTACAACAGAATTGTACCAAAACTACGTCAACTGGCTGCGGTGGGAGACTCCCCTGTGCACATTCTGTGCCCCGCGCACACACTGGAGAACTGCGCAAAATCAGCTGATCACAACGTTCACGCTCTGTGGTCAAGCTGCTGCAGTTTTATTTACAACAAAGTGGAGTAAAACACACAGCTGCAAACTTACTCAGGCTGTTAATGGAAGAGTTTGAAATCAGACAGAGGTGGAAGAAGTGTTACTCAAGTAAAATTAGAAAAGTATTATCATCAAAATCTAGTTAAAGTAGCGACAGTAAAAGTAGTCATTTTGCAGATTGGTCCATTTCATAATAATGTATATGATATGTTTTATAATTATTGATCATTAAAGTGTTTAAAAATTTGTTTGAATAACTTTGTATACTGCAGGGTAGCTTGTGGATTTACTCCAGGTGGAACTAAAGTCTGATTTAACACTTGATTATATTTCACATCATTCATCCACATCTGTAAAGTAACTAAAGGTATTAAATAAATGTAGTGGAAGAAAAGTACATGATTTACCTCTGAACTGTAGTGGAGTAGAAGTACAAAGTAGCATAAAATAGAAATACTCAAGTAAACTACAAGTATCTTAAATTGTACCTAAGTACAGTACTTGAATAAGTGTACTTTGTTACTTCCCACCTCTGAAATCAGATATGACTTCTTCAAGTCATGTGATAATTTCTTAGTATTTGATCCTTCAACTTGGCCTCAGGAAATGCAAGGATTTCACAGTTTTGGCAACAAGTTTTGGAGAAAGCAAATCGGAGGCTTACAAAGAGACAGGGAGGTGCATCTTCATCATCTTCATCATCTAGCATGCAAGAAGTGTAAATAGAGGACAGTGAAGGAGACACTGAGGAGGACAGTGAGGAAGACTGCACTTATTAACACCACGCTTCATGTGGGGTGAGTACCAAACGCTGTCTCCTGGTACTCATCTGAGTAACTCACTCAAAAAGTTATGTGCACACCTGGATATGAGGCATGGCTAGAATGGGTGATCTGTTTGGTATTTTGAGCAAAACACTTCATAGACATGTTTTTGATATATTTTTATATATCTGAGACCTATGCTATTGCCTAAAAATAGCATGATAGGTGCACTTTAAGATAAATAAATAAAATGTTTCTCTTATGGTTTTCTAATTTAACTTTGAATGTCTGTTGTCGTATTTTAAGAAGCAACACTCTGGTTTTGAAAGATGAATTATCAGACACAATAAGGAAGTCTTATTTTATTCTATTTGTGAAAGACGAAACAGAATGTTGTGAGTTTTGGAAACTATTACCGCTCTCTTTTCATAATGAATGTTGAATTGTGCGTTAATATCACTCTGGAGATTCTACTAACAGTACAAAACTAAATTATATTTTGTTGGGTTGTTCGTCACTTGCACTTTAGCATTACCAGTACCAACAAAAGGAAAGCAGCTGTGCAACATTCAAAAACGTTTCAAAAACAGATTTCAACTGTTCAGTAAAACCCTGAAACTCTTCTCTGTGGTTGCGTTCACAGACAGTAGGATTAAACAGCGTTGTGTGACCCACCCTGAGGTTGAAGGCTCTGACGGTGCGGTCTCCGGAGCAGGTGTACAGCAGCCCTTCGAAGATCTGCACCGCGTTCACAGCTTCCTGATGGCCCTCGAATGCACCTTCAGTGGGCGAATCATCCTCACCGTGGTCCGAGGACGCATCTGAGAATAACAACGAAATACATACATGAGCACAAAGTGAAGAGTATTTTGTTTTAATGTAATTTAGCTTGTGTCTGCTTTGATTGCTTGTTTGTTTTTAACATGTTGCTTTACCCTCTTATAATATGGTATTTATTAAATTGTATGGTGTCCTTGGGTGTCGTGAAAGAGGCCCTTAAATCAAATGTATTACTATTATCATCAATTTCCCTTAATACCATGAATAACATATTATCTTAAAAGCTTAAATGACTAATATATATTCTTTGAGTCACGGGATTGGCAGCTACAAATACATGCTCACCTACATGGAAAGAACTAGATGTTCCTAAAAGTTAAACCTTAAAACAAATCAAGTATACACTGGATATACTGAATACTATTTTAATTTAGGGGAAGATAAGCACTTAATAACAGAAAACCACAAAAATATACAGATAGTGTTTGTATCAGTGCATTTGTCATATTTTATTATATTTTATTGCACTCTCACTCGTAGTTTCTCACATATTTACATTTTGTGTGAATACAATAGTTGTGGGGGAAACTTCTGAAGCAATGGGAGACTCAGAGAGAGACACGAGGAGAGCTGGAGCTTTGATGGCAAACACTGACGGTTTATTTGGAGCTTCGGCCGGAGAATTCACAAGACATGTCACGGGCCACGAGTTGACCACACGGTTGAGATGCCACAATCAATTCTAAAGAACTCTTCTGTAGCTCGAGGTTTTAACTAGTTGGAGTGTAATAATCAACATTCTTTATCAGCGAGACTAAACAAATATGGACCCTGAATCTAACTAGAGCTGTGAAAAGAATGTGCGCCAGGGAACCTACGTCCCTGAACAGTAAACTACCTCATGGCGGCTTGTGCTCGGTCATAAGCTGGCAACAACAATGCGCCCAAGCTGCCCCTCCTTAAGAGAGATAGCAGCAATACCCAAGGCCGTAGACCTATGCCGTGGGAAATGAGGCAGTGAAGGGAGAAAATGAGGAACTGTGTCAAAGGTTGAATACCTAAGCAAATTATTCCCCAACAGTATTTTTTGCTACGTATTCTTCTCTCTGTGTCTTTGAACGCACCATTTGTACCAAAGCAAATTCCTCGTATGTGTTAACGTACTTGGTGATAAAACCAATTCTGATTCTGGTCATCAAACTACCCGATTTAACAACTTTACATTTAATACATTTCCTACCAATCCCCTCTAAGTATAACTTGTGTGTGTTTCTCTGTATAAACGTTTAAATACTCGGTACACGGGGCGATCAGTTCGCCTCAGAATAAATATCCACATTCTCAGAAAGTCGGTCTAATCACACGTCTCTAACAGCTCTATGAATAACTTGCCCATAAAAAGTAATTTGGGCGCTCGGAGGATCTATTTTAACCGACGAGGAGGAAGACATGTCTAATCCTGGAGCTCACATTTATGTCTGGTTGTTTATTCAAACTTCAAAAAGACTGGGGAACCGTTTGCTCCCTTTTTGTCAAGAAAGCATCACATATCACTTTTTGTGATAAATGAAGGCCTTAAGTGACAGAACTTAGGGCATGTTACCTCCCTGCATGATTTCATAATGTATTAATATGATTAAACTGTTTTTGTTGAAGCATAACCCGACCTGTATAACATGAAAAACTCTCCAGAGGGAAACGTACCTGAGAAGATCAACGACATCTTGGGCGTTAAGATGGGAAACGGCATGTCACTGTGGGGAGAACATTTCAGTTTGTTAATATAATGAAAACATAGACATATTATATATTTCAGATTCTACTCTATGCATTCATTCATTCATGGCTTTGATGTTGGGGACTTCTATGTGCTGTTTTCTCTGAATGTCTCCATATGTCCCTAATAAACTGTCGTACAACTATGATAGCGTGGAAGTAAATTGAACTGAAGTTTTCCAAAGTCTTGTCCCCAAATCTTGAAGAATTTCAGTGTTTTCTCGTGTGAATTTTTGACTTAAATCTCAGAGAACATTTCATACATTTTCTGGCTTTAATGTCAAAGAAGTAATCAAGTTTTTCCTGTGATATTCTTTGAGATTCATGTTACAAATGTTTCTATCCTTCTCATAAATGTATGACTTGAAAATCTCTGTGTGTGATATTTGTTCCGCTTAATGTTTCATTTTACTCTGATTATCCCAAGTTTTTTTTCAAATTTTACAACTTAAGTCTTGGAAATGTTCTGTTTTTTCTCTGAATATGACTCCCCATGCTCCTAATACACTGTCATAAAACTATGATAAGACCGTGGAAGTAAATTGAACTGAAGTTTCCAAAGACCTATCCCCAAAGTACGGAGCCTCTCACCTCTCGGAGGATCTGCACACCTCCATGTCTCTGGTGTAGAATTTCAGTTTTTCTCGTGTGAATTTTTGACTTAAATCTCCGAAAACACTTCATACATTTTCTGGCTTTAATGTCAAAGAAGCAATCAAGTTTTTCCTGAGATATTCTTAGAGATTAATGTTAGAAATGTTTCTCTCTTTCTCATAAATGTATGACTTGTAAAATTAGGGGGAAAAAACGTGGTTAATTGGATTAAAGTGAAGAATTAAGAGGAAAAATATCACAAACTTTGGAGATTTTTTTCCTCAAAATGTTTCACTTCAATTAACCATGTTTTTCCTTTTGATTTTACAACTTCAGTCTTGGAAATGCTCAGTTTTCTCCCTGAATATGACTCCATATGTCCCTAAACACTGTCGTACAACTATGATATGGTTAAAAAACAGACCATGGAAGTAAATTGAACTCGATTTCCAAAGTCTTCTCCCCAGAGTACAGAAGTCTCTCACCTCTCGGAGGATCTGCACACGTCCATGTCGCTGGTTGAGGTGACCTCGTTGCAGGCGATGTGGGGCTGCAGACAGGCTTCAGTCACCTCCATCTCCTCCTCCTCAGCAGGGGGAATCGCCACCTTGTACTTGTGTGTCTCGGAGTCTTCCTTCTTCCCTTTAACGGCCTCCATGTTCACGTCTCTCTCCTCTGAAGGAGGCGTTGAGGTGCTGACAGGAGATCCTCCGCTGGTTCTCCTTCTGGGTCGGAGCCATCGAGGTTTCATCGTTTCTCCGTCCAGCTCCGTGTCGCTGCTCTCCGCCTGCTCCGTGCCCCCGGCCTTCTTCAACACCTTCCTCTTCTTCAGCTTCCTCACCCGCTTCCCGCTCCTCAGCTCAGGAGGAGAGGTGGGCAGATGAACAGCTGAGGGAGGTTCGAAGGTGTGTGAAGAAGCTGCAGAATCAGCGACGCTGCCGACCTCTGAGCTCCGCCTGCTGACGGAGAGCAGCTTGATGGAAGCTTTGGAGTCGAGGCAGCTTCTCGTTGCCTGTGTGGCTCGCTCCATCGTCTCCGCCAGCTCTGATAAGCTCTCTTTAGAGTCTGCAGGGTCGTTGAAGATCTCCCAGTTCTGGTCTGTGTTCGTCGAGTAACGCTCAGGGGACAGCTGGAAGTTAGGGGTGTGATCTGCAAGAGATTCAGATGCAAGGGAATCAGAACACTGCACACCATGTCTTTAATCTGCCTTTTACCAGGACATTGCTATTTATTTGAACATATAATTGATACAAACAGTCCTATTTTGCATTAAAACAGTCTCGATATCATACAATATGATCAAAGTCAAGTCCCTTAAACTTAGCATGTTATCTGGATTCATTTGTTTATTCTTTTCTCCCCTTAAAGGTCCCATGTCATGGCCATTTCTACTGATCATATTTCCATTGTTGAGGTCTACTAGAATAGATTTATATTGTGCAATGTTCTAAACTCACATTGGTTTCTCATACAGCATCTCTGTATAGTATGTGTATTCACTCTCTGTCCTACACGGCTTGTTGGAGCTCCTGCCCCCCCCCTCCCTATGAGACCAGTGGCCGTCTGCGAGACACAGCGAGACACAGCGAGACACAGCGAAACCCAGCCCGAACACACACACACACCCGCAGCCTGGCTGAGAGTTTGTGTGTGTGCTCACACACCGACTCACAGCCTCGCCGCGTCCCGCCGTCTCAGGGAGGAGAAATCGGCGGAGCAGCAGCTGAGAAAAGATTGAGTGTGTGTGTGTGTGTGTGTGTGAGGAAGTCCCTGGATTGGTCAATTTGGACCAATCCACGGAGGGGTCGTCGTTACGTCACTTGGTTCCCGGAAGAAAAAAATGGAAAAAGAGAAATGTCCAACGAGGCGTTCTGGGGCAGCATAGACAGGTCTTTTCTGTGTTAGAGTTTTACTCACTACAGGGTGTACTTTGAGGGTTTGTGACTCTGCAGACCGTTCACATGCAGAAAAACCTGCATAACACACAAGGGGACGGGTAATAACCAGAAGAGCATGACATGGGACTTTTAATTGTTATTATTTATGACTATGCATGCATGTTTTCTTGTTGTTTTTTCTTCCATTTCTTTTTGTCTGCTCCTGTATTTAGTATTTTGATCTTGTCAATTATTGCACGGTGACCAGTCCTAGTATTGTCTCATTTTCGATGCAGCAAGATTGTAAGACATAAAGTATGTAAATGTTGCAATTTTGTACGTTTGTTCTTATAATGTTCAAAGAAAACATAAGTTTAAAAAAAAAAATGTTCTGTGTGCTGTTACCTGGTGATGAGGCTGCAGGAGGGGGGGGTGCACGCAGCTCAGGAGTGGTGCTGTGAGCGAAGGAGGTTTTATTCTCCACGTGGTCTGTCTCCGAGCTGACGTGGATCGGAGACTTTGGCTCCTGTTTGACGATGAGCGGTGTGAAGGTGAGGCTGGAGGAGGGGGGGGAGGGGAGAGAGGGGAGGTCTGCAGGAGGATCTGGGCTGAGGGAGGAAGGGAGGAGGGAGGAAGGGAGGGAGGAAGGGAGAATCTGTGGATAAGCTTCTACCGAACCCAGCCTTTCGTCTTTTAGCTTCACCATAGGGGCTTCCTCTAAGCTACCTGTACAAAAAAAAACACAAAATAAATCAGTTTAAGTTTGTTGTTGTTGTTGTTGTTGTTGGCATACTTCACATAAGCAAACTTTTTGGTGCAATTTACAACGTTAACTACGCATTTGAAACCGCAACGATAGTCCGGGATAAAATATGTTTCCTTCACAACAGCATATACCGACCCCTCTCTTATTTCAGAGACATTGTCCTTACCTTGCATCCCTTTGAGTAACTCGATGCGTTTGTTTCTCAGAGTGCTCATCTCTCCACTCATCTGGGGGGAAATATAAAATGACAGTCATCAGAAAGAGAGTATTGTTGCTTGTAAGTGGGTAGGTGATCATTAAAGCAAGCAAAAAAGAAAGGGGCTTAAAAGCCTCAACTTAAAGGTCCCCTATTATACTGTTTTTCATCAATATATCACAGGTCTCAGATATATACAGAGCCTGTCTCTGATTGGCTGAAACACCAAACGGATCATTGCAGCATCCCATAATCCCCTCTGTTTCAGCCCTGTTTCCAAAGTGCTGATTCTCTGTCTGTTACTTTAGATGAAAATAAGGAGCCCCTCCCCACGCCCCTCTGAGAGATATTTGGTTAAAAATAACTATTTTTTGCGCTTTCACACCAAGTACTTTGCCGTATTTAGTTCATGAGAACTTAGTCAATCAGAACTCTTTAGTTCTGATTAACTAAAGAGTTCTGATGAACTAAAGAGCAGATCGCGTTCACACCGGAATAAATCCCTGAGGGAGGGTTAGGCAAATGAAGCCGCTGACGTCACTTCTTCTTCTTCTGCTTTGGGTTTACTGGCAGGCCGCAAACAACTTCACGGCGTATACTGCCACCCGGAGTCCCCGGCCGGAAGTCCCCGGAGTTGGGGACTGGCTTCAGTAGAAGCTGCTGGGACTCCCAGCAGCTTCTACTGAAGCCTTCCGAGTAAATCGCCAGAACGCCGACACCTCCTCATCACTTCTGCCGCTCCCATGTTTTCTTTTGTGTTGCCATAAGTTAGTCTCTCTGCGTTTGTGCGCTGGGCTAATGCTAATAATGCTAATGCGAGGAAAATAAAATGGTGGCTTCACAAAACTTTTTGGGAGTTTTACGGGGCGTGGTTTGCAATCCGCCCAGCCAATCAGAAATGGGAACCTTTTTCTCCCAGGAAAGTCCCTGCTCTCTAGCAGGGACTGAAAAGGGGGTGGAAAGGTTCTCGTGAACTAAGTTCTAGTTCCGGATTTCTTTTGGTGTGAACGCACATTTTCTGAACTATACTGGGAAAAGTACTCCGGTGTGAAAGCGCCTATTGGTGCTCTAGGAGGAGATTCAGGTGATAAGGTGGGGGGGGGTGGGGTTACCTTGGTTGCTGATTGGCTAATGGTTACAGAAGCCAAAACATCGTTATGACATCATAAAGTGGCCAAAATCTGATCAGCTCATTTTCAGACAGGTTTTTATATAAATGGATCAGGACAAAAAGAGAGAGAATCTTTGTTCCTGAAACTTTCAGAGTCTCTTTACACAGAGGGGACACATGTTGATGTAGAAGAGACATGAAGAAGAGGGGACACATGTTGATGTAGAAGAGACATGAAGAAGTGGGGACACATGTTGATGTAGAGGAGACATGAAGAAGAGGGGACACATGTTGATGTAGAAGAGACATGAAGAAGAGGGGACACATGTTGATGTAGAAGAGACATGAAGAAGAGGGGACACATGTTGATGTAGAGGAGACATGAAGAAGAGGGGACACATGTTGATGTAGAAGAGACATGAAGAAGAGGGGACACATGTTGATGTAGAAGAGACATGAAGAAGAGGGGACACATGGTGATGTAGAAAAGACATGAACAAGTGGATTTTGCATAATAGGTGACCTTTAATATGATAAATGCATAAACCAAATATTATCACTATCATCCAGTATAAGTTACACACACAATCATTTAAGGTCACATGTATAATCTTGGTTTTCGGGGCTGTAGCGACCGCTTTAAATGTCTGAAATAATATTTGATGTCATCAACATTTTCATCACGTCCTAAACTTAGAAGTTTTAGTGTTCTGTACCTGCTGTTTGACCACCATCAGCCGCTGCACCTCCAGGTACGCCGCCTCCAGAGCAGCTCGAGCTTGGATCAGACTGGAGTCGACCGTTTGCAGCGAGTGAGACAGCTCCTCCTCACGCAGAGAGACAGCCAGCAGCTGGTCGATCTGCAGACGCTCTGTGAAGAAACAACATAAATATACTTCATTATCTCCCTCTAACTCAGAGTCAATTCAACCAAAATCATCTGATTGCACAAGCAGGGACAAAAACAAACAGTACACGTTGGAAAATAGTGAAAAATGTCTGTCCCAGTTTCTCAAAGTCCAAGGGGATGTCTTTAAAGTTCATGTTATGTCAGTCAAAGATACAATATTATTTGATATAAAATAAAGCAAAGCAGAAATTCTCTTTGGGCTAAAGAGCAGCATTTTCCGACATTCTAGCATAAATGTACTTCCTTGAATCAGCAGTCCATATGCATGACATTAATTATTGCAGGAGAACTCATAGATACTGACCTTTTTTGGATTTGACTTTCCTCCTTTTGCTATTGTGTTCCAAACAAGACGTCTCTGCACTCGGGACGTCCTGCAAGGAAGGACATATTTCATTAGAATGAACACTGAAGTCCTGTAACATATTCAGTGTAGGCTTAAAGCAGAGATAACGAACATGTGTCAAACTCAAGGCCCGGGGGCCAAATCAGGCCCTTGGTGGATTTAATTTCGGCCCGCAGGATAATTTCTAATTACTATTAGATCTGGCCCGCCGGTATATTGCACGCACACCTTCACTCCATCCTGAGGAGCCTGACCAGAATCATAATTCTCTTGTTTCATTTCATTATTATTTTTTTATTATTGTATTACACGTTCGAAATAAATCAAATCAAATAAGAAAACCTTTTTGCAATGTTAGTTTTTTTCCAATAGCCCTACTCCAGAAACAACTTCTGTCACACATTTGTAAACAGACTTTGCTGTATAAAACATCAGTTCCTCTTTCACCCTCGGTTCAAGAGGAAATTTGAAGAATGTCATTTTTATAGACATTTTAGTCCTTTTTCCATGTTTAAAGATCAGCAGTCCTTTGTATTCATGTAGTTCACCCGATAGACCTCTAGATTTAGCTGTTTGCAATACTAATTTCTGTCTATCCGTCCCAAATGTTTAATGGCTATTTCCTCTATTTTCACATCAGAGAAATGGTATGAAATCTTTTTGCAATGTCAGTATTTTTTGCAATAGCCCTACTCCAGAAACAACTTCTGTCACACATTAGTAAACAGACTTTTCTGTATAAAACATCAGTTCCTATTTGACCCTCTTCCTGTTCTCACCCCGGCTGCTCTTCCTCTCTTCTCCATTCATGTAGTTCACCTGATAGACAGGGCCGTTTCTAGCTTTTTGGGGGCCCTAGTTTTTACATTTTTTTTTTTAACTACAGGGTTCATACACTTTTTCACCAATGATTTTCAATGACTTCTCCATGACCTTTACCTAATTTTCCATGACCAAAAAAATTACTCTTTCTCAGCGGTACCACATGGAACAGGAAAATAAGGTCTGCATATGAAACATGTTGTGCCTATCTAAAACAAATCAAATAGGCTTACTAGCTTCTACAGGCTAAAGCAACTAAAATCTCTCACCAGCAAAATACCTCGTCAGTTAAATGCCATTTTACGTTTCATTACTATACAATACAGTATTTATTATCATTATAGTATTACTATTTAGGCGATTAGCTAAAATATAAATTATATTTTATGCAACTTTAGTTACATTTCCATGACTTTTCCAAAACTTTGGGAAAAATATTGTTTTCCATAACTTTTCCAGGGCCTGGAATTAGCATTTTGAATTTCCATGACTTTTCCAGGTTTTTAATGACCGTAGAAACCCTGCAACTACAATGGGGGGATTCCGAAGCCTTTCAGATGAGACGCATCAATCTGTTACACTTTAAGAGGAAAACAGGCTAATTTCACGAAAACAAAGCAATTGAAACTTACACACAATTATATTAAAACGGTAAACAATAAGGCTCCTCTACGTCAATACATGCAAGAGATGCAGCATTTTCTCAACAATGTGACAGCCCAACGATGATTTGGACTTTATTACCCCCAAAACACAAGCCTCAGCTTTGCTATCATTGCAGTTTAGTTGTGTTTATATCCTACATTTGATTTTTAAGCATATAATGCTTCACCGAACACGGGAGGGGGCTTGGCTGTCTACAAATAAAGACGGCTAATTTTAATTCTCCCCAAATATATTGAGGCTGAACCTGAACTTTCAGCTTGGGGGCCCCCTAGTGGCCGCGGGGGCCCTATGCATCTGCATAGTCCGCCTATAGGAAGAAACGGCCCTGGATAGACCTGTAGATTGAGCTGTTTGCAATACCATGTTCTTTCTATCTGCCCTGAATGTTGTATAAAAGCTCCGTTCCTCTTTCACCCTCCTCTCTGTTCTCACCCCGGCTGCTCTCCGTCTCTTCCCGGTTCCCTGTCCGTCGTAGAGCTCCTCCATCGAGCTGCTGTCTCCGAGCACAGAGTCGGACCTCTGCAGCGCCCTCACTGTGGCCGAGGTCAACTTCTCCGGCTGCTTCTGAGCTTTCTCCTCGCTCTGACCCAGCATCTGCTCCACCTCCACCTGCTCCTCCTCTCCTTTGTTCCCTTTGGCGGACGCAGGATTTGGAGAAGTGACCTCGGCTTCTCTTTGTTCCGGCTCCTCCTTTTTGATGAAGGATGTGAACAGGGAGTGGGTGGATGCGGGGACGATGCTGCTCTCTGATAACGAGCGCTTTCTGGAGGCGGGGGCGTCCATTAAAGACTCCCACTGGAAACCCTCGATCAGGGGAATGTCTCCTTCCTCCTGGCTCTGGTCCTCCTGCTCCATCGGCACCATCTCGATCCCAAACCTAAAACACACACGGGACATAATGTGAGCTTGGGGGAAGTAAAGAAAGTATCAAACTCTAACTACAGGATCCATACATATTCTAAAGACTGAAATATCAGGGCGACCCACAATAAGGCTTTTAGGGTGATGGCTAGGGCTGAACGATTAATCCATTTTAAATTATGCAATTATCAAATCGCAAATAGATTTTTGTTTTTCTTGTGTGTCAGTCATCCACACCAATCAAAGGTGATAGACGGATTGATCCAATCACCTGCCAAGTATTTTTGAAATACTTTTCCAAATGGCTTCCAATGGAGCTTTCCTAGATGGTTTGGTGAAACAAAGCATCTGAGTCAGGTTAGTAATGCTCCATCACATGTTATCTATGACAGGGTGAATCTGAAACTGAAGCTTGACTTTAAAGCAACCCAACGGAAGTTTCATGTAAGTTTAGTTCTTTCACTCGCAGCTCGGGCTGCGGGGGTGCTAGAGACGGGAGCGCGTTGATACGACCTTCCTAGCCGGAGATATGGCCGCATTTTACAATAAACTTCCGTTGGGTCGTTTAAAAACAAATATCACAAATCGAATCGCAATATGTCAGAAAAATTGCAATTAGATTATTTCCCCAAATCGTGCAGCCCTAGTGATGGCCTCCCTTGCATATTCTGTTTTAAATGTATGTTTTTGTATATATATTGATTGTTGTGCTTTTATTTATGTCTTAATATGTGAATATGTATAAATGTGTTGATTGTGTATATATAGGATATACATATTTTTATACATATTTTTATAAATATTTGTATTTTTGTATTCGGGATTGTGGGAAACGGCATTTCGATCTCTCTGTCTGTACACACAAACTGAAAGATAAAGTTGACTTTGACTTGACTTAAATAAGGCTTTTGCATATTCTGTTTAGATGTATATATTACTATTCTTTTTTATGTGCCATTAAAAATCAAAATAATGTAATCCTAATACTAATCCTAAAACTAATATTACGGGAGGATTGTAGCATTTTCTTTAAGGACTGTATTTTAATTTAAGCATATTCCTAGACTTCCCAAACCTTTTCCAAACTTTATAGACTTTCACCTTGTAAATAAAGTATCAACCACCCACCTCGGCATGCCTTTCCCTTTGTCCTGCTTCTTCCGGACCTCCTGGTACACCTGCTCCCAGTTGACGTTGCGCCGGGACCCGGAGGAGCTGATGAGTTGCCTCACCGTGGGTTTGAGTCCAGAGTCTTTCTCCGAGTCGCTCCTCCGGGACTCGCTCAGGTTCCTGACCCGCCGGGCGATGTTCAGGTTGGGCTCGCGGGCGCCCGGTTTGCTTTTGGTGCTGATGTGTTTGGTCAGGTCTCGCTTCAGGACGGGAGGCAGGTCCAGTTTGGAGAGACCGGACGCCGTTTGAGCGTCACCACTTCTGGAGGCGTCGCTCTCTGAACTCTGGCCGAACTCTGCTGCCTGCGTGGCTTCATCTGAGGCCGCTGCGGATGTTTCCTTCTCCGTGTTCTCCTGGTTCAATGCTGCAGGATCGGAGCTCTCCAGAGTTGAGGTGCTCACTTGTAAAGACTGGAGGAACTGGCTGCCGTCTGGAGATTGTGACGCAGGCTTTTCTGCTCTCACTAAATCCGGCAGCTTGGGTTTAGCTGCATTCTGCCTGTTCTCTTTATTCACTCCGATCTGACTCGGATCCCTCTGCTGATCCTCCACGATGTGCAGCTTCATCTCCATCCTGTTGTTCCTCTCCAAGGAGCTCTTCTTCTCCAACACGCTCTGTCGGGCTTTCTTTAAAGCTTCTGGAATCTGCCTCGACTGAAGCGGCCCGACAGCCGGAGCCTGGGAGCTCAATCCGGCTGATTTGGATTGTGCCTTCAGCTGATTTGAGGCGAGTTGCGCTGGACCAGGATCTGATGTCGACTTCCGGTCTTTTTGCAGCGATGGCTTACTAGCTTTCTGATTTGAAGCTCCAGGAGTGGCGTCCTGTTTGGCGTCTTTCTGCGTGCTGCTGCTGCTTCTGCTCCCGCTGCTGCTGCTCCGGTCTCTGGGTTTGGTTTTGGGGATTGTTTTATGCTTTCTTTTATCTTCCACGCTCTGCTTCTCTTCAGGCCGAGACGTGGCCTCTTGTGGCTTCTCTTGTTTCTGGGGTGTGGGGTGCTTCTCTGTGGGGTGCTTCTCTGTTGGGTGCTTCTCTGTTGGGTGCTTCTCTGTTGGGTGCTTCTCTGTTGGGTGCTTCTCTGTTGGGTGCTTCTCTGTTGGGTGCTTCTCTGTTGGGTTTGTCTCCTTATGGGGTGCAGATTCAAACCCCTTAGTGCAGGGATAGGGAGTCCAGCGACACGCTTTGTCCAGCTTCGGATTGCTCCCACAGGTTTTAGAGCTTTTCCCGCTGCTGTGTTCCGGTTCTGGTGTTTTCACCTCCCCGTTCTGAACTACCTCCGCCTGCTGATCATTCACTTTACTCTGAAACTGGTTAAGAGGGCGGGAAAACAAAATGGGTGGAGGTGGATACATGGGAACAGACCCGAGGAAGCTCAGCGGTCGGCTTTTTGGCGGTGGGCACTGGGCGATGTTATTCCTCCCGTAGATGCCGTTGCTGCTGCCTCCGCTGCTCAGCCACGGATGGCGGCTCTGCTGAGAGAATCCATTCTGATCCCACTGCCGGCTGCCCTGGTTGTGTAAACTTCCTCCAGTAAACTCCGCTGACGCCCACTTCTGCAGGTTGGGCGGCTCCTGAGCGTGCCAGGTGGCGCTCTTCCCCGGCTGCTGGCTGTGCTGGCAGGGCGGTGCCTCCCCTTCAAAGTGGTTCCCCCGGTACCAGGTCCGGTTGTGAATGGATCCTCTGGAGGCTTGAGCCTGTTGTTGTTGTTGCTGCTTCCGGACGATCTCCAGCCGGTAGCGTTCCTTAGTTTCTTTTAGTTTCTGCCTCATCTCCTCCTTTCTCCGGCGGTCCGCTTCTTCTTTTGCAAGCTTTGCAGAAGTGGCCTCTTTTTCTTTCCTACAAATAAAAAAAACAGAGATGCATCACACATGTAGAAGTCTCCCGAAGCTGTTTTCATGAATGTTTAGACACGTGTGTGAGTAGGTACAAACAAAGCTTCTCCTATGCAAGTTGGCATTTATTCTAGATAAGAAAACGCATTGTTCATTGTAGACATTTAGAAGGTGAAACAAATATATTTGTGGTTAGTAATGTCAGAGTAGGGGCCGTTAACTCGTCACAAATTGTAGGAATGTTCATGCAATGGTAAGCCGTGACCTACTGTGGTCGAAGCATACCAGATTTGTATTATTTAGCCACCTTAATAAAGGCTTTGTAAGTATTTCTTTCCTGGTGGTTTAAAGTGCTCGGTTGTCTTCCTGTTATCCTGATTCCTCCCTGTTTTCCAAAAGCAGCCGACCGATCCCACATGAGTTCACAGAGCATCTTTCTTAGGACTTTTTACATGTTTAAGCATAAGTGTAGCTACTCTTCCACTATATTTAGAAACAGAGGCATCAATATACACTACGAGGTCTTTGCTATATTATTTAATACTCTCATGAATCTGTGTTTTTGAGACTAAAGAAGGAAAAACATCAGTGTAGTGAATTCTACAGAGCCCAAGTGGCACTAAAATGTGTAAATGCAGGTTTAAGACTCACTCCTGCAACGGAAAACTGAATATCCGATACGCTGGAATCTGTTTAACAAGACTCATCTGTTGTCAGGTGTCACGGTTGGCGTTACAGTCTGACCTAAAGCAATGACCAGCAGGGGGAAGTGATCCGACACGTGACACGCAGACGCACAAAAGTAGCTTAAAAAAAGCTTTACACATATCCAACTTTCTTAACTGACATTAAGACGTATTTCTAAGGCATCCAACATTGTGTGATCAGCCAAACATGCACACAAAATGCATATTTTAAGGAGCAGTACAGGCAGCTTAATTTGAGATGTGTGTATTATAATGCCTAAAACTACAATTACACATATTTAAAAGGAAAATCGGAGTATTTTATTCCAGATTTCAGAGTGTTTCCGGGTTATAGCGGAGGTTTCTGGTTGTGTTTGACCATTTGTGGAGGGCCTGCAGTGTGTGTTTGCTGCCATGCTTTTATTTTGGGCTTCAGTCCTGACATACGACTCCAGCCGCAGCTCGACCTGAAGCTGCAGCTATAACAGGGCAGTGAGCGGAGCACAGCTGAACTGTGACTATACATGGCGCATGCACACACTAACGACAAACTCCTGAGCATTTGAGTTCATGCACATGTATACAAACACGTATCAAACTGGTCAAAACAATATATAAGAACATATTTCTCACTATGAGCGGTACTCAATACATCAAAATGTTTCGTATAGGCTCTGGATTAGTGATAAAATGCAATTTTTACAACCATGAAATCGATTTTAAAATAACTTAGTCGTCTCATAATAACAACAAAAACAATGTAATTGACACGCACTGAGATATGTAGACAAAATGCATGTTATTCCCCTCCAGCTCAAAAGCTAATAACAGCGTATTTTTAAGGTAATTTTGACAATTTTCTATGAATTATTTTATGGTCAAACATTATTAAACGTGCACCAAAACTGTGCAACAAATGGTGTCAACCAAGAAACTGCTGTAACGACATTTGATACATAATTGAGCAGAGGGCTGGCCTGCTCTGTTGTGATTGGTCAACCGCTCTGAGATGCCCCGCCCCTTAGCCAATCACGTACAATGTGTGGGAGAGCTAGCCAAAAGGAGCGCGAGTGTTAGATAGTGATGTCACTATGTTCAGGAAGTAAACCAAGGAGTCCAATGGAGGGAACACAGGGATTTTAGGCCTCACAGACCATTTACATGCACTAAAACCTATAGAACACACTACAGTAAAAGGGAAAACCCCAAAAAGCATAGCGTGAAGAGGAAGTGGAAGACGTTAAACCAACACTAGTATCGCCTCCAGCACAAACAGCATAACAAAAACATTTTTAAATCCGGACTCTCTCACCTGATCTGTTCCTTCCTCTTCTCGATGAGGTCCACAAACGCCCGGTCGAAGTACACCTCGTCGCGGTCGTTCCCAGCATGCTTCAGCTCGGCGGCCTCCACGTTCTGCTTGTGTTTGGGACTAGAGATGTGTCCGGCGTAATCCGTCAGGCTCGCCACCGTCACCTTACACACTCTGCACTCGTGTCCGCAGTCCCTGGAGGGGAGGGAGGGCGAGAGCGGACGATCAATCCTTCCTTCAGGCATTTTTGTTATCTTGTTCTAGTTCCTGCAGAGCGTGCAAATCGTTGCTTCCGACTCTACGTTTTGTTACTTCAAAAAAAAAAAGTCTTAATATAAAATCAGGAGAGGAGAATACTCAACAATCCTTAATAAAAACCGAATTCTTCTATTTGTCACAGATCAGGAGGTCGCTAACTTAGTAATTTTGTTCACAATAAAAATCTGTATCATCCTGATCTTGGGTTATTTTTGTTCTTCAGAGGGCCATAGGTGGCGGGAGCGCGGCAGGAGAGGAAGGGAGGCTCAGCACCTCAGCCTACTACTGCTTCATGATGGTGTCGCTGCGCTCTGAGGCTCTGTAGGAGGAAGTGTCTGTATTTGATCTCAGGATCCACCCCCCCCTCTCCCTCTCAGAGCAGCATGTGTTATTAACCCCCAGCCGGACCAATCCCACAGCCTCTGCAACCGGAGCCTCCTGCAGCTGCTCTCTTCAGAAAAACCTCTCCCAAGTATGTCATCCTGTGATTCTGCGCGAGGCTCCGTTTTCTTTTTCAAATCTGTGTCATGGCAAGCTGCCATTTCTCTGACCTCTGGTGCAGTTGGCACCCTCTTCATCGGTCAGATAGTGTTACTTATATTTATTTGACTAGTTATTTCGCAGCTATGGCGATAGGAGTAATGCAGCCAGATTTAGTGATGATGGAATTGCAATTTGTCGACCTTACATAGAGCTGTAGCTACGTTCCTTTCCTGGACAAACATCATCGAGCTCTCTAGTAAAAGTATATTCCTTGAAACTACACAATATATCTGGATGCAAATTGTAACCATGACTGTTGAATTTCAGTTTGATGTTTATTTTATTTATTTCATTGACTTTTATTTATGATCTTGTACTTGTGTTTTCTATCATTGTTATAAGCCAAGAAAAGCCACAAGTACAATGTGATTTTTCTGTTTTGTTTCTCCATTATGTACAAACTTAACTCAATAAAAACTCAAGTTTAAAGCTGCAGTGATGATACATTTACATCAACAATGTTGCTAGTTGATTAATAATGATAGTACTTTTTCACGCAGAAATGTCAGTAAATGTATTTTTGTATATTAATATCCTGATTTTCTCTATTTTACCGACTAATAAAGTGAATATCTTTTGGGTTAAGGACTGACAAATCAAGACATCTGAAGACTTCAAATTCGACTCTGACAGACTGGGCTTGACTTTCTTTAGGCATATTTGAGACCAAACCATTACTCGATTAAATTGGTAAACACTCAGTAGATCAATTGGTAATCCTAGATGCATCTTGTACAAAAACAAGCATGTAAAAGCAAAAGGAAATCTGCATTTAACGGGTTTAACGCCTCTATAAAGTGGCAAATATTTGATTTTACACTTCATTTTTTATTTGAATTTAACAAGATATATTTTTCTATTAGGAACATTTGACCCTAAAATCCAGAACAGGATAGAAAAACCCCCCAAATGGCCTCTTATCTTCTCCTTGAATACAATGGAACCAGACGGCACGGTGCAAAATTAACCAGCCGCAAATGACCCCCAAAAAGGCGCCATCTCTACATGTCTCTACTTGTTTATATGAAATCGCAGTAACGTAGCAACGACTCGGCCTTCATACAGTGTTTGCTGCACACGTCCCTCCCCCTCAGCGACAGGCCGCATACTTCACTAATCTGCACGGCCGTCACGAGATAGCCAGTTGCCTCCTCTCGGTCATGCCCGTTGTTCCGGAGAGATTGTGTCTAAATATATTTGCCACAAGCGAGACAGCTGCCCATAAATCCAGCGGCTCGATAACTGAAACGAACACGTGCCTCGTGACCCAAATACATTTAGACGAATCTCTTGATACAAAGTCAAACCCTTTGAATTAAGTTTAAAGTAATGTTTTAACTAAGAGGAAAAAGAAAGGCCACATTGTAATACTAAAACTGGGGTTTAACAGTTTCTATAGAAATGAAAAACGGGTGAAATGTGGGTCATGATACATAATATGTGCATATTTTGCATTTTTGCATTAACAACTCACCTTCCTTTGAGCTTCTCCAGCTCTCGGTGGTGCAGCATGCTCCTCATGTGTTCATCCATCTCCTGCAGACACACATACAGAATTAAGTATTTATTTAAGGTTTGCTTGATTAGCAAGGTGGTGCATTACACATTATAGGTGCCAAAGAGGAGGAATAAACATGTCATTTAGTGATTTCTGACTTCTCAGACAAATTGATGGACAAGATATTTGTTTTAAGGGGAAAATATTCTTATTTTTAAGCTAAACAAACACTTGAAATACTTACTTTTTGGAGAAATAATGAACATAAATAGATTTTTGTTGGATAGCAATTGATAATAAACCTTAACAAATCCCAACAAACTGTGAAAACAATATTGCAGATTATCTGTTAAACCGTTTATATTCATTTTGTCAGCTCGTGCCTGAGCTCCTGAATTAAAATCATACAGTATTATTTACACATTAATATTGTATATATTGAAAGACAAGATGTTTATTTAATTGGAAAGCTCTCCTTCTCTTTAAGTTAAACAAAACACTTAAAATACTTATCAGGGTTCATACACTTTTTCACCAATGATTTTCCAGGACCTTTACCTAATTTTCCATGACCAAAAAAATTACTCTCAGCGGTACCACTGAAAATGGTTTATTTTAACATGGAACAGGAAAATAAGGTCTGCATATGAAACATGTTGTGCCTATCTAAAACAAATCAAATAGTAGGCTTACTAGCTTCTACACGCTAAAGCAACTAAAATCTCTCAGCAGCAAAATACCTCGTCAGTTAAATGCCATTTTACGTTTCATTACTATACAATACAGTATTTATTATCATTATAGTATTACTATTTTGGCGATTAGATAAAATATAAATTATATTTGATGCAACTTTAGTTACATTTCCATGACTTTTCCAAAACTTTGGGGAAAATATTGTTTTCCATAACTTTTCCAGGGCCTGGAATTAGCATTTTGAATTTCCATGACTTTTCCAGGTTTTTAATGACCGTAAGAACCCCGACTTAATTTTTGGTGAACATTTTTAAGATAAAAAGATGTTCTTTGGACAGCATTTGACAAGTGCAAAAGGTGTTTCAAACATTGAGTAATTAAGATAAGATAAGATAGGGACATGTTTGTGTTGCAGCAGCATAAAAATACATGGCATTGTACAATACAAATTAAAAGACAAGAAATAAACAAGAAAGTAGAAAATATACATGTTGAATTGACAAATTAACAATAACAAGATATAAGAAAGGTATTATATTTACATAAGTATTAACCTTCTTAAAAGAACATTTACTTAAATCCGAACAAACTGTGAAATCAATATTGCAGATTATCTGTTGAACCTTTTATATTCATTTTGTCCGCTCGTGCCTGAGCTCCTGAATGTCTGAATTAAAATCATACAGTATTATTTACACATTAATATTGTATATAAAGTTTTACCTGCTTGGAGACGTGGACCGTTTCGCACAGGATGCACTTCCTGTCTCTCGCCATCTTGAACACGAGTATTAAATCAGTCCATTACTGTCGAGAGAGAAGAGAGAGAATTACATTAAATAAATCACAGCTTACAAAAGGACAAAGCAACACAGTTCTGTAAATTAACCTGAATTATAAATATATTTTAAATGTGGTTGGGTGAATGTGGTTCAACCGTAGTTGGATCTTGTCACCATTCAAAATAATTCTGTGAGTTCTCGTCACACCAACAACATGGAGGGAGCTCAAAGATTATTTTCTCTAAACAACCACTCCTAAATATTCAACAACATACCTCGGTACCACCGCCCGAATGTCAGCAGAGTTCGACCTGAACCCTGGGGTCTAATAACAGCCTGCTGAGGCGGCGGGGGCTAAGTCTGGACATGTTGGTCGCTCTCAAACAGGGACACTAACGGCAGCCCGGAGGCTTTCTGCACCAACACTGCCCTCTCAAGATGCTTCTGGTCATGTTTCTCAAGACTCAAGGCTTTTATTGTCATGTGTACATAGCTACAGTGTTAGTTATATCAATGACATTCTTAGGTCACAGGCTCTTCCATCAGTGCAACACAATAAAACAGATAAAATAGTGCAAGTAAATACAAATAAACACACGTTGCATACCGCTATTTTATTGTCTTTTTCGGACACCTTAAAATACTGCCAGACTGGTGAAGCCATTTTGGCGAGCTTGTTTTGCCGCACACAGAGAAAAGTCTCATGTATATTACGTCATGCGATTGGCTCTCGCGATCGGCATTTTTAGCGGCCGATCGATCGGAGCATCCCTAAAGAATAGTCTATATACAAGTAATTGGAATATTGATATATATAAGTTGCAAACAGATGATTGTTATGGATGGATGTAGGGACCAATTGAATTTAAATTCTAGGTGCATGCCTTTTTATATAATGGTGTTCTATTTTCTTCGTCTCTATATCTATACTTTGATGTAACAATGTACATTTCCACCATTGTGGGACGAATAAAGGAATTCTGATTCTGATTGTTCTGCGTTAAAATGTCACGGGTTTAAATGATTTGAGGTTGTAAAAGTTCAGAGGAAAGTTTGAAAGCACTGTGGTGTATTTGTAACAGCATTTGAAATGTGTAAATGACAACAAACCAAGAGGAAACTTCTCGGTAGAGCAGCAATGACTAGCGGACTAATCGATTACATGACTGGACTGAAAAAGATAAATATATATTGTTTTGGACTGAAAAAATAAGATATTTAAAAATATAACTTATAGTATATTATTATATCATAAGAATAATTATTATTCCAATGAATGTATTTCTCATTATTTTTGTTTGTATGAACACGGTTTGGATTACATGCATCTCTAATACTGTATCATCATAAATGCAGATGTTAAGCACAAAAAAAAGTAACGTTTGGTTATATTGATTTTTTTTAAGGTCAAATGTGTTTGTACAGAAAAGGAAGATTGACATTTTGCTTCGCCTTCATTCGGTAAATACCCACAGAAGTAATGATTCTTGAATATAAAGAAGATTATCAAGATCAAGCCAGGGTTTTGTGTCTCTTTGACTTTAAGAAAGCCAACTGGGCCAAACGCTTCGGAAAAGAAATAACCTGACGAGGCTTCCTTCTTTCCATCTGCACAACTCTCCTACAACAATAATTGACTTATAAATCAAAATAGAATGAGCTTCATTAGGACCAAGAGGAGTGTCTGGAGATCCTATCATCTTCATAATTTAGGCCTATATTCTGTTCATTACATTATCACGTCCCACAATACCTCATCACCATTTCCCTATCCCTGCAAGAGGACCAGAGGGTAGCTATTAATAATAGAAGCTGCATGATGCATGGGTCATGTTTCCTCTCAGACGCTGAATATCTACAGAGCTGCACACAGGACAGGGAGAGACATCGAAATAATCTGATATTAGGGACTGAGCCGGTAGTTACGGTATAACTGTAAGACGGTCTGCCAAGCCTCATACTACCACCTGAGGAACATCTCCAAAATACGACACTCCTTCGCCAAACCGGACGCAGAAAAACTGGTCCATCACCTCCCACATTGACTACTGCAATTCTCTGCTTGCAGGCATTCTGACAAAAACCACTCAGAGACTGCAATATGTTCAGAACGGTGCCGCCCGGATACTCACAAAAACATGCAAATCAGAGCATATCACCCCCAATCTTCCCTCACTCCACTGGCTCCCTGTAACCCACCGGATCAACTACAAAGTCCTCATAATGGTCTTCAATGCCATCAACCACACTGGCCCCACCTACCTACCTACAGGAACTGCTAACGAGACAACATTCACATACCTCACGCACACTGAGGTCAGCCAGCTCCAATCTCCTGGCTGTTCCGCGGACAAAACTGGTCAGCGTGGGAGAGCGTGCTTTCTCCTCCCTGGGTCTGTGGAATCAGCTTCCAGAGAACATACGGACCTCTGCATCACTCTCAGTTTTTAAGAAATGCCTCAGGACCCACCTGTTCCTCACCTAGCGCACTCGAGCTGGTTTCTCCATTCTTACCTACCCTACCTTTAACTGTAGGCAAACACACAGAGGACAGGGGAAGGCGTTTGATGTGGGAGTATTTCAGAAAAACCACCACAGGGCTTTCCTCTGCAAACATAGTGCATGTACGGGAAATGAGAAACTGCCTCTGAAGTTAAATAGTTCAGAGGTTTTGTAGCTTGAGGATATCTCAGGTAGTACACATACACAGTCAACCCTGTCTACACAAAGCAGTTCAACAGGCCCCTAAAGCATGCAAAGTTAATGTAGGCAATAACAGGCAATATGTCCTTTCCAAATGATCCAGAGTCCACTCAGAAATGGACGCTTAATAAAACCAAAATACAATGTTATCACGGATATAGAGCTGCAAGAAGTGTTAGGCGACAAAACAAGACATTTAAAGACCACACCTTGGAGAAGCTGGGAATTACTTTTTAACATCTGACCAAATCATACATTGAAAGAAATCTCCTATAAAGCTGTAACTTAAATAAAACAATAAATATGTTTCCACAGATTTGTCCAGATACATACTACCCTTTCCTCCAAAGAAATATTTAAAATAATCATGATGTTGGAAATTGAGAGTACTAACAAGTCTACCAAGTAAGTTTTGTATACATAAGCATTAGGCTGCATATCTCAAAAACACTTTCTTTACCGTTCAGAGTTTTAAAAAAACTAGCTTTTGACTAACTTGATAACCTAGCAAAGGATTAAATGGGTCATATTCCATCTAGGGCTGAACGATTAATCGATTTTAAATCAAAATCGCGATTTTAAATTATGCAATTATCAAATCGCAAAGCCTGCGATTTATTATTTTTTTTATTTTTTTATTCTTCTTGTGTGTCAGTCATCCACACCAATCAGAAGTGGCCCATGATAGAAGGTGATAGACAGATTGATCTAATCCCCTGCCTAGTGTTTTTGAAAGTGCCTGCCCTTTTCCAAATGGCTTCCAATGGAGCTTTCCTAGATGGTTTGGTGAAACAAACCATCTGAGTCAGGTTAGTGATGCTCCATCACATGTTTCTATTACAGGGTGAATCTTAAACTGAAGCTTGACTTTAAAAGCAACCCAACGGAAGTTTCATGTAAATTTAGTTCTTTCACTCGTAGCTCGGGCTGTGGGGGTGCTAGAGACGGGAGCACATTGATACGACCTTCCTAGCCGGAGATATGGCCGCATTTTAAAATAAACTTCCGTTGGGTCGCTTAAAAACAAATATCGCAAATCGAATCGCAATATCTGTCAGAAAGATCGCAATTAGATTATTTCCCCAAATCGTGCAGCCCTAAATCCATCTCATCCACTGAATATATACAGAGCTGCAGACAGGACAGGGAGAGACATCAAATTAATCTGATATTAGGGACTGAGGTACTTATGTTAAAACTGCAGGCAAACACACAGGGGATAGAGGAGGATGTTTGATATGGAAGTATTTTAGGAAACCCACAACAGGGCTTTCCTCTGCAAACATAGTGCATACAATGAAAAGGACAACTTGTCTTTGAAGATTCATCGAGTTGATAAATCTCCCTAAAATCTACCTCAAAGCCAATTGTCAAACAATAAACAGTAAAAAAAACGTCTGCACAAAGCAGTTCAACAGAAGAGGTTAGGTGTTAAATTAGCTTTTTGGCTAACTTGGTACATGAGTTTATCAACAAGTCACATTACATTTGAGCAGCTGGAGTTACAATACGAATTATAACTGATGGTATAAAGCATGCAAAGTTAATAAGCTGCAAAAACAACACTTTCTTTACAGTTTAGTCAAATAAAAAAACACTATCTTTTGACTATATTGGTGAACTAGCAGATGATTGAATCGTTGTTTGTTGTTAGCCTAGCTGTGGCTAGCTGCTCAATACTTTCACATAAATAATAACAGGTCATTATGAATTGATCTAGAAGCAAACTAAAATGATAAGCACACGTACAAAAGTACGACTTGACTTCTAACATAATTAAATGTAACTGTAAAGTAAGAGCTACAGTTAGCTACTAGGTTAGCATACTAGCAACAACATGCTATCCGACGACACAAGCGTACACCAACGTTTCTTTAGGTAATCAATGATTTACTAAATTATAAAAGCGTGAGGGAGTTCTGCTAAGTCATAGTGTCTTTTATACATTAAACATATATGACTGTTTTCTACCTTTAAAACATCCAGATGTGTCTGAAGCTACAGCATGTTTCTCCTCCAGCGCGAAGCTAAAACAACAACATCCGCCTCCTCCTCCCGAGGGGCGTTCAGGAGCCTCGCTCGGTGCTCGGAAAAAAACGAACGACGCGTTCAGTGTCGTGAAAAATGATTGTACGGAAGAGGATTAGGGCCACATGAGGAAAATAAATTGGGATGTGACGATGTGACCGTCTACAGAATATAGAAGTATAGGATCATAAAATCTCAATTATACAGATCTGGGAGAAAATCGTGTACTTTAGTAATTGTGTAAATACTTTATAAGTTACAAGCATAGGGTTACAAGTCCCGCATTATTATGTTTTTGTATAAGTACAAAAGTCTGATCCTCACAATATGTACTTGAACTACTCATAGTAAAAAAGTACACACTATCAAGAATGGCATATTCAATTTGATGTATGTATTCATATATTACTGGATTATAAACATTGATGCGTGTAGGTCACATGTGTCAAACTCAAGGCCCGGAGGCCAAATCAGGCCCTTGGTGGATTTAATTTCGGCCCGCAAGATAATTTTTAATTAGTATTAGATCTGGCCCGCCGGTATATTGCACGCACACCTTCACTCAATCCTGAGGGTTTCCTCAGCTCAGAGCCTGACCCCAAACATTGATGAACTTGCACCCAAGATGAGATGCCAAGTATCTGGCTTGAACTAGCATCACAGAGCAGCAAACTGAGTTTTAATGGATGTTTCCTTCTGCACTTTGTTTCTTGAGACAACAGGGCATGTTTGTTTTTTTCTTTGCGGGAAATTGTTTTTTGAATCTGTTGTTGGCCTGTGGAAAAATGTAATCATAAGAAATGAAAATGAAAAGCTGCAGATAGAGCCATAAGAAATGAATGCAACTGATTGTGTAATGTTGTTTTTATAGGCAATCATTTAAGCTTTGTTAGTTCCAGGTTTAATATGTGCAATAAGTTCATTTCAATAAGTTTTGCAATAAACATTGAACCAGTCCGGCCCTCGACTAGTAGCCTACCCATTTTTACATTTTGGCCCACTGTGTATTTGAGTTTGACACCCCTGGCTTAGGTGTTCATCCCTTTAAAGCTGCAGCTGGTAAAGGTGGGGATAGTTTTAGCAACCTTATAAACTGCTGAATAGCTAATCTTATAATATTACATAAATATGTATTAGATATGTATATGTTTTGTCTAATAAGCTGAATCTTCAAAGAGACGTATTACTTAAGTTATCAAATGATTGAAGTAGAATAAAATAGCATCAATTCAAAGTATACTTAAGTAAAGTACAAGTCAGTTAAAATCAGGCAAATGTTCTTAGTTATCTCTTCTCACTTATTCTGCACACACACTTTTATCTGATGTGTGTGTTTCCTGTGTGCGTGTGAGTTTGCATTATTTACTTATACTTTGTGAAATTGCGTAACGACAGGCCGGATGTGCGTTGAGAACTTAATCAGATTTGGAGTTGTTCTTCATTTTCAGCACACGATTCAGGCATACAAATATATTTTTATTTCCAAGACAACACAGCGTGAGAGATACACACTTGAACAGGAACACAATTAAACACATTAATTCAAGTACATTTGAACAACAATCGGCAAACATTTGGACACAAAAGACACATTTCAGAAGGAACAGAAGAATAAAAGCAGTTCATAATAATCCCTTTGGAGTTGTCAGAAATATTACAAAGCTCTATGACAGGGGTGTCAAACTCAAATACACAGTGGGCCAAAATAAAAAAGGGGCCTGACTGGTTCAATGTTTATTGCAGAACTTATTGAAATGAACTTATTGCACATATTAAACCTGGAACTAACAAAGCTTAAATTATTGCCTATAAAAACAACATTAAACATTAAATAATCAGTTGCATTCATTTCTTATGGCTCTATCTGCAGCTTTTCCAGAGTCATTTCTTATGATCAAATTTTTCCACAGGCCAACAACAGCTTCAAAAAAACTATTTCCCTCAAAGAAAAAAACAAACAAAGTGCAGAAGGAAACATCCATGTAAACTCAGTGTGCTGCTCTGTGATGCTAGTTCAAGCCAGATACTTGGCATCTCATCTTGGGTGCAAGTTCATCAATGTTTGGGCTCAGGCTCTGAGCTGAGGAGACCCTCAGGATTGAGTGAAGGTGTGCGTGCAATATACCGGCGGGCCAGATCTAATAGTAATTAAAAATTATCCTGCGGGCCGAAATTAAATCCACCAAGGGCCGGATTTGGCCCCCGGGCCTTGAGTTTGACACATGTGCTCTATGACATGATACTTTCTTGAAAAAAGACATAAAAAATTAAAACCACATTATTCCCTTCAGAATAAGACGATAAAATCCAGCAACTTTTTGACCACAAGGTTCACATTTTCTCCGTTTTAGACCTGAAACAGACATACCTTAAAACATCCTGAATAAAGCTAATAAAGTACATTCAGCTTTCAGAAACAATTTCATTTATGTGCGTACGAAACATTTATATAATACCTCTTATTTTGAAATGCCACTTTAAAATCCACTGAATTCTTGTCGATTTATGGGGGAGAAATTATTAATCTGGCGGCAGTTTTATAATCTAACAAATGTTAAATAGTATTGATAATCATTACCAATCATTACATAATGATTACAAGAGCACTGCAACCACATGTATATGGTATTTAATATGCTGTGTATATCTTTTAATATTAGTAGGGTGGTCTAATACAATGTTTTCTCACTTTTTCTTCATATTTGACATTGTGATTTTGATGGATTCTCTGTAGATATATATATATATATATATATATATATATATATATATATATCTACTGTTGATATGTGTATTTACTGTTTATATATGCATTCTTAATCTGCTGCTACTGTAACAAAAATAATTTCCCACTTTGAGATCAATAAAGAACATTTAATCTAATTTAATCTACATTTTCAGGATAAAACTCACTTCAATCAGGAGAGACGGTTTTGATGTAAGAATACATATTTATTGCCAGGAATGCACAAATGAATGTAATGGAGTGTTTGGCGATTAGGCCCCGTTGTGCAGGAGTATCATTCGGGAGGGGAGAACCGATCCGATGAAACCCCCCGGGGTCTAGACACTGGTGGTGGTGAATGGATGGTTGGGTCGGTCTGAAGGGGAGTGGCTTAGCTTGACCCTGGTGGTGGTGAATGGATAGTTGGGTCGGTCTGAAGGGGAGTGGCTTAGCTTGACCCTGGTGGTGGTGAATGGATAGTTGGGTCGGTCTGAAGGGGAGTGGCTTAGCTTGACCCTGGTGTTGGTGAATGGATAGTTAGGGTCGGTCTGAAGATTTAAAAGGGGTTAGCGGAGCGCTATGATAGGCTTGTGAGAATAGAACGAAGTGATTGGTTAAGCTGGGGAGTGACGCCCCTGATCACTTATTGAGAGGAGAGAGAGTAGAAATATGGAAATAGTAAATGAATGAGTAAAGACGGTCATCCTGGTTGAACTTGCGCTGAGCTTCATTTGTATGATTAGTCCCAGTTTACCATCAGTGTGTTTCTGGAACAGTCTCTCACTGGATTTGGTTCAGCTCCCGAGCTTTATTCCTCCGATGCCTCTTCCGCATTTTGATGATCCACTGGATGGTGAGTTTGGCAAAGTTAGCGGCTTTGAAGAGAGCCATGAAGACGCCGCAGAGGATGGCCACGGTGTTCCAGGGATTAGCCGTCACAATCTGTCCGTAAATAGGGAACGTTTGGGTTAAAGGGGACCTATTATGCAAAATCCACTTGTTCATGTCTCTTCTACATCAACATGTGTCCCCTCTTCTTCATGTCTCTTCTACATCAACATGTGTCCCCTCTTCTTCATGTCTCTTCTACATCAACATGTGTCCCCTCTGTGTAAAGAGACTCTGAAAGTTTCAGGAACAAAGATTCTCTCTCTTTTTGTCCTGATCCATTTATATAAAAACCTGTCTGAAAATGAGCTGATCAGATTTTGGCCACTTTATGATGTCATAACGATTCTTTGGCTTGTGTAACCATTAGCCAATCACCAACCAAGGTAACCCTGTGAAAGGGGTACTAGAGCACCATTGTGTTCTTTTTAACCAAATCTCTCTCAGAGGGGCGTGGGGAGGGGCTCCTTATTTTCATCTAAAGTAACAGACAGAGAATCAGCACTTTTGAAACAGGGCTGAAACAGAGGGGATTATGGGATGCTACAATGATCTGTTTGGTGTTTCAGCCAATCAGAGACAGGCTCTGTATATATCTGAGACCTGTGATATATTGATGAAAAACAGTATAATAGGGGACCTTTAAATATTGATAAACGGAGAGGGCAAAGAGACGTGGAGAACTCACCAGTC
>NW_022987723.1:578816-693816 GCF_902827165.1 Trematomus bernacchii
AATAATTTCCATGTCAAAAAAGTCACAGTTTGTCGTAAAACTGTTGAAATATAAGACTATGAAAAATATGCAACTAGAAAGACTACAAATCCCAGAATCCCGGTCCCGCATGCTGGCTCTTACGGAACCGACTAACTCCTTGTGTGTATGTACAGCTCTCAACATGCCCAGACTTGTAGTGATTTTCACCTCTTTTAATACTTTCCGCCTCATTCTGAAAGAAAGAAGTGAAATGTGCCAACGTGACGGCCGTCTTGGTGTGTGGTGCGAGACGGGAGATGTAGTTCATTGAGCGGTTTCACACAAAAAAAGTGTTACTTCACAGTTTTACGACACATTTTAATTTTTTTGACTTGCAAAATTATCTTTTAAATTGACAAACATCATAAGTGTAATTCGTGGCACAATTCAAACGGGATCGAAAGATAATCTTTCTCTCTCCATTGACTTCAATACATAACTTTTCCGAAATAAGGTCCCATGGAGCTCAACCGGAAGGGGAGGGACTTCGCCTCTCCATAGTATGGGCTCAGAACAGTCTCATAATACACACATGCACACATAAGGATTCACACTTGTATTTCATGATCCGCAAAAGGATTCACACTTGTATTTCCGGATCCGCACTTGTGTTTTTCAATGCACACACAAATGTGTTCCGTTTCATATACATGTAAATAAAATCCAAATACAGAAAAAAGTTTTACATATGTATTTTTGATCCTCACATATTTGTTTTCCGTTTAAAACCGCTGCACCTACAAACACAAACCGCTTTCTGTGCATGGATCGCTGTGCATTCGTGTGTGGGTTTTTTGAGACTCCCCTGACGGTCACCCGATTCGTACTTGTAATTTGTTCTATCTATAGCCAATCAGATGTCTTCTCAATTCTAAGCCAATCACATGAGCGCGCCCCCACGAGGGTAGATTTCTTGCGTTCATGACGTAGCGCTTCATGTACGCATTTTGCGCTGTCCGGAGCTGACAGGTCCATGGAGCCTGCCTGCAGGCGCTAATCTCAGGACACTTCCACTCTCAGTACATTGCCACTTTCCGAGCAGGAAATGCACGCAAATACAAGCCTTTATATTATTAAGGTACAGTGCCACTTTCCGAACCATTAATGAATGCTTGTGTACACAAAAACGGCAGGCAAAATCGTTTTAAATGTGTGTTTCCTGTATGGCAAATACAGCTGCTTTATTTATGTCTGTATGAAGTTGTTGTGAGTGTGGAGGGAGCAGCTACAGGTTAGCTTAGCCTAATCGATCAGTGCACTATGAAGCCAGTGCTAGACAGTGAACTGTCAACGGGGGGGAGCCCCGCCGGTCATTATCGGCCGATATTCACTCTTAATAGTTTGATCGGTGCTCTCTATAAAGGCCGATCAGGAGAGCTGGATCTGATCGATATGGACATAAACGCGAGTGAAGTTTTAGCGAGCTGCATGAGAAACTGACGGGCTGTCAGGAGAGAGGGAGGGAGAGAGGAAAAAAGAGATGATCCTTACTCCCGTGTTATTAGCCATATCCGGTCATAGTCCGGTAAGTTCGGAAACTCTGCTACACAATTCTTCTTCTTCTTATTATTATTATTGAAACATGACCGGTAAGTTTCAAATTTGTCCGGTAAAATAAATTCTGTCCGCGGAAACCCTGCTCCGGACAGCGCAAAATGCGTATATGAAGTGTCATGAACGCAATAAATCTACCCTCGTGGGGACCCGCTCATGTGATTGGCTTAGAATGAAGGAGACATCTGATTGGCTATAGATAGAAAAAATTACAAGTACGAATCGGGTGACCGTCAGGGGAGTCTCAAAAAACCCACACACGAATGCACAGCGATCCATGCACAGAAAGCGGTTTGTGTTTGCAGGTTCAGGGGATTTAAACGGAAAACAAATATGTGAGGATTAAAAATACATATGTAAAACTTTTTTCTGTATTTGGATTTTATTTACATGTATATGAAACGGAACACATTTGTGTGAGCATTGACAAACACAAGTGTGAATCCTTTTGCGGATCATGAAATACAAGTGTGAATCCTTCTGTGTGCATGTGTGTATTATGAGACTGTTCTGAGCCCATAGTTCTGAGCCCATACTCATTGGTCATGTGCGCGTTCGTGTGTGTGGGAGGAGGGGCTCTGTAAGGAAGTGGCAGATTTTTTCCGGCTGTGTATTTTCAAATTCTTGCGCACTCGAGCTGGTTTCTCCAAAATTACCTACCCCACCTTTAAACCACTATTTCAATTTGAGTCTTGTGTGCGAATCTAGTACTTTTGTAATAATTACTTTGTGCAGAATGAATTTTTTCCAGGAGCACATTTTGGTAAACAAAATATTTAAAATGTCCAAAATATTTCACATGTGAGACACTTAAAGCCAGTCATATTTTGCAGCCTCCTTTTAGGGCAGAGTAAAGTATTAAAGACGTCTGTAGCTGTTTTAGATAAACGTTGTTTTTTACCCGGCGACACGCTGTCGTTGGTCTCCTCGCGGTCCAGCTTCTCGATCGCATCGTCGAAGAATCCTGTCGACTGTTTGTTTCCTTCATCATCGTCATCATTAAACTGTGAGGTGAAGGAGGAGTTAAAGCACAAGTTAACGAAGAAAGATAATCTAAGTTAAGGATATGAAGCAGTGGAGAAAACCTTTAAAAAATACATTAAACTTCTACATTTCAGAAGGGTTTTTATAATAATTTTACATTGTTCATTTATATTGTTATTTAGAAAATGTATATTACGTTTTTAAGTTTGTTTTAAGTTCATTGTTAATGTTATTGATTGTGTTCCTGTTCCTGTTTACATGTTGTGTTTTGACTTCCAATGACTTTTTACTATATCTATTTCATACCTTTAGTTACCAGTTAATCTGCAGATTCTGATAAAAAAATAGTAAAACACAAACAATCAATAAATATTATATTATTAAGATCAGATAACATTTAAGCTATTTATTTTTAAAGGGGACCTATCATTCAAAATGCACTTTTGTACGTCTTTTATACATGAATATGTGTCCCCGGTGTTCCAGGGAACTCACCAAGTGTCAGAAAACACAACCCTCTCTATTTTCCTCCATACCCAAATCTCTAAAATAGGGGCTGCAACGGATCTGATAAAAACTGATCCAGATTTGACGTCAGGACAGTGGCGCTACGGCTATTGGGCCAACTCCACCAATCAGGAGGAGACAGCCACGGCCATTGCCGTTCGAAAGCGCTGGAGACGCTGTAGTACATATGCCAGGCCAGTAGATGGTGCTGTTCTCACAGAATCAGCCCTTGCAAAAACAGAGCTAACATTTTTCAAATTGAGCGAAATGAGGCATGGCTAAAATGCATGATCTGTTTGGTATTTTGAAAAAGAAAAAGTATAAATATGCCTTATATAGGTATGGTCCTACAATATATCATTCAAATATAGCATGATAGGTCCACTTTAAGCAAAGTAAAAAAAAAGTACAAGGTATTAGCAGCAAATGAAGCTACTTTAAGTATTTAAATGAAAGTCCTTGTGAGATATTTAGTATATTGCTACACACAGCCAGTGGTGTAAAGTAACTAAGTACATTTACTCTAGTACTGGACTTAAGTACACTTTTGAGATACTTGTACTTTAATGTAATTGTAATTTAAGACTTATTTTTACTAGTATACATGAACACAGACCTCATGTCTGTCTTTCATTCAGAAAAGGGTTAAACTTCCACTTAATAACTATAGTCCGAATGAGGTTAGCTCTTCACATGAAGAAGAAGCATGAAAACAGCAGCCTCAGCTCTAAAGTCACATGACGTGCAGCGAGCTGAGGGACACTTTAAGGACCCTTCATATTAACATGAGATTACACACACTTATGCTTTCTATTTATCCAAACAAACATCAGACTGTAAACAAACTTCCTACCTCTGCGTATGACCGGGATCTTTCTTTCCGGACCATTCCTCTGCACTTCCTTTAAACACACTACTCTGCTCTTCAAAGATAAACTCCTGGCTACTTGTGCGAAGTGTGAAAAGTAGTTTTAATAAATAAGAAATACATTTTAGATTAAATGTAATTCCCTCCTTCTAAGGTCCCTGTTTACTGCTCTAAAGAGAGACAACAACACCCATGGGAGGTTTTGCGTAAACGTTAAAATCTCCTCCCATGATAATGAAGCACCTACAGACCGCGATCCAATAGTAAACATGAGTGTCTTTCACGTTTCCTTGTTTCCTTCCCCCTAAGGTTGAAACCTAGTGCTGCCTTTAGGTGTAACTCGTAAAAAGTTACACCGCTGACACGCGAGAGTGAGAGTGAGAGGTGACAAGGAAGGGGAGCACGTCTGTAACCCGACACCGTTGCAATGAATCGACATCTGACCAATCACGGCTTTGATACGGCCACTAGTGCAGGCGAAGAGATGTCGGCAAAAAGACAGTTTCAGGCCGGCGCAAGCAAGAGGGGAAAAAAAAAAAAAACATGAAGAAACTAGAGCATCACTCGAAGGTGGGTTATTGTATGAGTCAAATGTACAACTTGCGAATGTTGTATAAGTCAAATGTCAAACTTTTGCCAATTGCCATATTAAAACATCAGCTGCAATTCACGACATGAAGAAGGCAGTCTCTGCATAGCATATAGGCTAATGGAGATGCAGTTATTTCCAGCATTCTTTATTTACCATTCATTCATGTATTTTATGCCTTTTATCTGCTAATGTACAGGAGGAAGAGTGATACACTGTCTGTCTAGTTGGTTTACATAACAGTTAAAGTTTACAGCCTAAAAAACATGGAGCATTTTCCCTCTTTTATTCATTTTTATGTCAATTTGCACATTTCATGGTGATGCGTCTCTTGGGGCCCCAAGTTGGCCAGGGACGGCCCTGATTAAACCAGTAAACAAAAAAACGAAATAAAGGCATTAAAAAAGTTTTAAAAAATGTATTTAAAAAATCATCTCTTAGAGGTGGGCGTCCCTGAAAAGTTGGCCAGCTAGGCGTTTATACAATTATTTATTTATTTCCATATGTATTATTGTATTTATTTAGTCCTGTATTTATTTCCACGTGTATTCATTCTTTTATTTATTTATGAATATATTTATTTCCGTTTTTATTCATTTATTCCTGTATTTATTCTTACATATAGGTATTTATTTAATTATTTATACTTATGTCATGTTCCGTCCTTCATATAACGATGGAATCGGTCGCAGTCGAGAGGTAATCTCTCAATATTCCGACGACATTGAATGCATCACCGCTTCTCTCCAGCAGCAACACGGAAGTGGATGAAGTTTCTGCCATGGCAACAGCGAGAATCTGCGTCCTGCTGCTCG
The DNA here is from genome assembly GCF_902827165.1 of Trematomus bernacchii. Taxonomy (NCBI): domain Eukaryota; kingdom Metazoa; phylum Chordata; class Actinopteri; order Perciformes; family Nototheniidae; genus Trematomus; species Trematomus bernacchii. The sequence goes on from NW_022987723.1 coordinate 584,155, forward strand.
TCCTTTCTGCGACTTTAGCGGAAGATTTAAAATTAAAACACAAAACCTCCAGAGAACCTGTGAGACTTTTCACCGAGGAGGAGCTGAGCAGATACGACGGCGGAGAGGTGTGTGTGTGTGTGTGTGTGTGTGTGTGTGTGTGTGTGTGTGTGTGTGTGTGTGTGTGTGTGTGTGTGTGTGTGTGTGTGTGTGTGTGTGTGTGTGTGTGTGTGTGTGTGTGTGTGTGTGTGTGTGTGTGTGTGTGTGTGTGTGTGTGTGTGTGTGTGCGCGCGTGCGTGTGCGTGTGTTTATGATCAGTGGTGGAAAGTGACTAAGTACGTTTTCTCAAGTACTGCTAGTGCTACTTGTACTTTACTTGCATATTTTCATTGATTTCTTTACGTTTTTTTCTACTTTGTACTCTACCCCACTACCAATCAGAGGTCGATTATTTACTTTTACTCCACTACATTTATTAGTACATTTAGTTACTAGGCAGATTTGGATGAATGATGTACAGAGGTGGGAGAAGTACTCAGATCTTGTACTTGAGTAAAAGTAGAAGTACTCAGATCTTGTACTTGAGTAAAAGTAGAAGTACTCAGATCTTGTACTTGAGTAAAAGTAGAAGTACTCAGATCTTGTACTTGAGTAAAAGTAGAAGTACCAGAGTGTAGGAATACTCTGTTACAGTAAAAGTCCTGCATTCAAAATGTTCCTCAAGTAAAAGTAGAAAAGTATTATCACCAAAATATAGTTAAAGTAGCGACAGTGAAAGTAGTCATTGTGCAGATTGGTCCATTTCAGAATAATATATATGATATGTTTTATAATGATTGATCATGAAAGTGTTCTCAAAGCTGGTAAAGGTGCAGCTAGTTTGAATGACTTTGTATACTGCAGGGTAGCTTGTGAATTTACTCCAGGTGGAACTAAAGCCTGATTTAACACTTGATTATATTTCACATCATTCATCCACATCTGCATAGTAACTAAAGGGATTAATACATGTAGTGGAGTAGAAGTACAAAGTAGCAAAACATTTAAATACTCAAGTAAAGTAAAAGTATCTCAAAATTGTACTTAATTACAGTACTTGAGTAAATGTACTTAGTTACTTTGCACCACTGCTATGTGTACATGAGTGTGTAACGTACATGATAACGGTTTGTATCTGGATTTATCAACATGTGTATCTTCTCCGTTGTGTTGCCGCCCTGTTTAGGAGGGTCAGCCGATCTACATGGCGATAAAAGGAGTTGTGTTTGATGTCACCAAGGGGAAAGGTAAACAAACCCCTCCAACAAACCTGAGGGAAATTAATATATCATGATCTACTAGATAAAAAATAAACATCTGATAACTTAAAGGTGGGGTAGGTAAGTTTGAGAAACCGGCTCGAGATACACTTTTTGTTATATTCCATGGAATGCTCTTAACATCCTGATAGCAATGAATATCTTAAGTGCTTTGACAAAAAATCCATAAAAACATGTCATCTGTGGAAGCCGTAGTACTGTAAAAAGCACGACCAATCATTTTAGCCGGCCCGGCTAAAATAACTGGATGGCCTACCTGCCTGTCAGCCTTCCATCTGTGCACAAACTTATCTCCTGCCCTCATTGGTCATGTGCGCGTTCGTGTGTGTTGGAGGAGGGGCTCTGTAAGGAAGTAGCAGATTTCTTCCGGCTGTGTATTTTCAAATGCTAGCGATCTCGAGCCGGTTTCTCCAAAATTACCTACCCCACCTTTAAATGTGCTTTTTCCATTCAAACAAAACTACAAAAGAAAGTACAATAGGTAAGGCAAGGCAAGTGTATTTATATAGCACTTTTCGACACAAGGCAATTCAAAGTGCTTCACAAAAATGAAAGACATTAGGAGCATAAAACACATTAGAAACATTAAAAGCAAAGATAATAAAACATGAATACAAGTTACAGTGCAGTGTGAGATGTGAATAGTTCAATTAAAAGCAGCGGCAAAAAGAAAAGTCTTCAGCCAGGATTTAAAAGTAGTCAGAGTTGCAGCGGACCGGCAGGTTTCTGGGAGTTTTGTTCCATATATTTGACAACACCCCTAACCAAAGTCTCACTTTCCTCTACCCCTAGTCTTCCCGTGAAATTATAGTTCTTTTGACACTTTTCTAACCTTTTTATATTCCTTTCATCCTTTTCTTTCAATCAGGGTTGGAGTTATGTGGGAGCCAATGGGAGGGTCTGAGCTCCTATGAAAGCAGTGAAATCATACATCTGTGGGGGTCGCTAATACATTACCAACAACCATTATTTTAATCACAAATAGTGCATCTATGTAATAATGTATTATTTACGTTAACGATGTAAACAGGCTAAAAGAAACACATGTTTTCCAAAAGAGCTACGCATCGTATTCTCTCTTGAATGACAATATGCCTGCACTTCACCTCCAAGGTGCGCAATCTATGCCTGTGAGCGTGCTGCGCGAGCCCGAAGAAGATTCTTCACCCGTATATATCACCCGTTATTTACGTTATTACCAGGCTGTTATTGATATATATATCTCCGCTCCTAACTTTAGTTTTAAAGACCCCCATAAAGCTCAGATTATAACTCGAACCCTGCTTTAGATCATAGACACATTGACTCCCATTTGAAAGTGTCTGCACTCAGACTACACATGTATCCACTAAGAATTCCTGATGTGTTATTTTTCCCGTTGCAGAGTTTTATGGAAGAGACGCTCCCTACAACGCTCTGGTGGGTAAGGACTGCACTCGGGCGGTGGCTAAGATGTCTCTGGACCCTGCAGACCTGACATCAGATACTGTGAGTTTATCACAATACATCCACCCATTGTTCGACTGCAGCATTTCCCATAGAGTGACAATGTTTTTACTGACTCCCATGGGGGAGGAACAGCGACATCTGACACCTGAGTGTGAGGCTACGAACAGAAAAGCATTCATGTATACAGTACTTACACACTTTGTCAAATTCAGAAAAGCTTTATTTGCAGGGTGGTACAACAGTAAGAGAAGCTGAACAGATTACTCGTGATTGTTTCATCAACCAAATCAATATTATTTTAATACTTAATTAAGTGTCAATGCACCATATGTTCAAAAGCTTCTTTCTTTTCCGTATCTATAATAATGACATGATATTAATATAATAGTCAAGTCTATTTGATTTTAAAGGTCCCCTATTATACTGTTTTTCATCAACATATTATAGGTCTCAGATATATCCAGAACCTGTCTCTGATTGGCTGAAACACCAAACAGATCATTGCAGCATCCCATAATCCCCTCTGTTTCAGCCCTGTTTCCAAAGTGCTGATTCTCTGTCTGTTACTTTAGATGAAAATAAGGAGCCCCTCCCCACGCCCCTCTGAGAGATATTTGGTTACAAAGAACACAATGGTGCTCTAGGAGGAGATTCAGGTGATGATAAGGTGGGGGGGGGGTTACCTTGGTTGGTGATTGGCTAATGGTTACACAAGCCAAACATCGTTATGACATCATAAAGTGGCCAAAATCTGATCAGCTCATTTTCAGACAGGTTTTTATATAAATGGATCAGGACGAAAAGAGAGAGAATCTTTGTTCCTGAAACTTTCAGAGTCTCTTTACACAGAGGGGACACATGTTGATGAAGAAGAGACATGAAGAAGTGGGGACACATGTTGATGTAGAAGAGACATGAAGAAGAGGGGACACATGTTGATGAAGAAGAGACATGAAGAAGAGGGGACACATGTTGATGAAGAAGAGACATGAAGAAGAGGGGACACATGTTGATGTAGAAGAGACATGAAGAAGTGGGGACACATGTTGATGTAGAAGAGACATGAAGAAGAGGGGACACATGTTGATGAAGAAGAGACATGAAGAAGAGGGGACACATGTTGATGTAGAAGAGACATGAAGAAGTGGGGACACATGTTGATGTAGAAGAGACATGAAGAAGAGGGGACACATGTTGATGTAGAAGAGACATGAAGAAGAGGGGACACATGTTGATGTAGAAGAGACATGAAGAAGAGGGGACACATGTTGATGTAGAAGAGACATGAAGAAGAGGGGACACATGTTGATGTAGAAGAGACATGAAGAAGAGGGGACACATGTTGATGTAGAAGAGACATGAAGAAGAGGGAACACATGTTGATGTAGAAGAGACATGAAGAAGAGGGGACACATGTTGATGTAGAAGAGACATGAAGAAGAGGGGACACATGTTGATGTAGAAGAGACATGAAGAAGAGGGGACACATGTTGATGTAGAAGAGACATGAAGAAGAGGGGACACATGTTGATGTAGAAGAGACATGAAGAAGAGGGGACACATGTTGATGTAGAAGAGACATGAAGAAGAGGGGACACATGTTGATGTAGAAAAGACATGAAGAAGAGGGGACACATGTTGATGTAGAAGAGACATGAAGAAGAGGGGACACATGTTGATGTAGAAGAGACATGAAGAAGAGGGGACACATGTTGATGTAGAAAAGACATGAAGAAGAGGGGACACATGTTGATGTAGAAGAGACATGAAGAAGAGGGGACACATGTTGATGTAGAAGAGACATGAAGAAGAGGGGACACATGTTGATGTAGAAGAGACATGAAGAAGAGGGGACACATGTTGATGTAGAAGAGACATGAAGAAGAGGGGACACATGTTGATGTAGAAAAGACATGAAGAAGAGGGGACACATGTTGATGTAGAAGAGACATGAAGAAGAGGGGACACATGTTGATGTAGAAGAGACATGAAGAAGAGGGGACACATGTTGATGTAGAAGAGACATGAAGAAGAGGGGACACATGTTGATGTAGAAGAGACATGAAGAAGAGGGGACACATGTTGATGTAGAAGAGACATGAAGAAGAGGGGACACATGTTGATGTAGAAGAGACATGAACAAGTGGGTTTTGCATAATAGGTGACCTTTAAAAGCCCCAGATCAAAACGTGTTAATTAAAGGTCTTGTTTCCCCCCCCCCCTATAGACGGGCCTCAGCGAGGACCAGCTGGAGTCTCTGGAGAGTGTGTTTGAGGGAACGTATAAAACCAAGTATCCCATCGTGGGTTACACCGCGTCTCGAATCCTCACGGAGGACGGGAGTCCCAACAAAGACTTCAGACCTGAGGACCAGCCTCTCTTCCAAAGCAAAGATGAGTTCTAACCTCATGTTGTTGTTTTTATGGAAGCTATAATCATGAAGAAGGTTTTTACATTTTTGAATCCCTCGAATGCTGAGTGCATTACGTGAACAAGAGAAGAACAAATACATATAGAAATGTGTTTTATTGATATTTACTTGAACTAAATGTTTACATTATGCTTTATTATCTGAGAGCTTTAATTGCACAATGCCTTTCAAACCATTTCAACACTTTTTGTACCCTTTTTCTGTTCAGATTATGAAATACTGAGTAGACATATTTAATAAAACTCTCCTTGGAATTAGATGTTAGTATGCTTTATCATTTTTTATTCATCATTGATAGCGAAGAGTTTAATCTTTAGGCTATACAAATTCAGAAAATTGTCAAAAGTCTTTCAGAACTCATGATTATTATGTCTTTCAAATGTATGACTTTGTCCAAAAAACAAAATAATTTTTCTGTCAATTGATTCTTCCAATATTTGATTTGTCGGTACCACTTTACAATAAGACTTATAAAGGATTCATAAAGGGTTTATAATTAGGTTATTAATTAGGTTGTAAACACTTTATTTATCATTAAGAACCAGTTCTAACATAGTTTTCATACATCAACACAGGCTCACTATTTGGCAAGATGACTAAGCCTTATATTGGCTACCTAGCTTACTTCGTCTCCTTCATCAGCCAGCATCCTTGGTATCTGGTGTTCACTGAGTTGATTCCCCCCCCTTCCATCTTGATGTTTCTTGGCATCTCTTTATGACCATTTATTTATGAGTTACTAACATTTATAAAAAGGTTTAGCAGTACAGATAAATGTGGGCTCACTATTTGGCAAGCAACCGGTCACAGTTACCCTGTTTATCTCATGTCTTATAAAAGCTTATTAAGGATTTATAAAGTGTTCACAACCTAATTAATAAATGAATTACAAACTATTCGTAAACCCTTTATAAGGGTAGTCTTATTGTAAAGTGGAACCGATATGTCTTTAGATTTTTCTACCCATTGGTGTCATTAAACTGCACTGCCCTCTAAAATATATATAATTAAGGATATAACTTTGTAAGTCCTTCTAATGCCGCTCAGAGTCATTGAAGTAAACTGATGTTCCCTCCCCTCCTCTTGGCAGATATAAGTATAACATGAGCCACTTTTAGCGACTTCTGGAGCCAATTTAATTGAAAAAGAGTTGATAACACAGCCCTGCATTTTGTTTTCTCAAAGCATTGTGCCATAAATCAAACTATAAAGAGGCCCTATTCTGCTTTTAGGGTTTTTCCCTCTCCTGTAGTGTATTCTATACGTTTGTGTGCATGTAAATGGTCTGCAGAGGCTAAAATCCCAAAGTTCCATGACATCACTATGTAACGATAAACAATATGACCCTGATCATGAGCAGTATATGTCCTCTTTAAAGATAAAAACGTGTCTATGTCCACATCTCTGTGAATCCTGATTTTGTTGTTCCTGTACCCTCGTCATTAAAGTGTGTAAATCTGAAACTGCTCGAGACCTTTCTGTCCCCTGAGTCTCACCACCAGCAGACGTTATCTTGATGTCGTTATGGCCGCTCATGACTCACTCATGTCACCTCCAGGCAGGCAGCATGATTAGCTCGTCCGGGCCTTTTACAGCCGTGCACGCGCCGACCAAAGGTCACCACTTCCTGTGCTGAAGCAGGAGATTGTCTTTAGGTGGAGCTGTTCGTGGTCTCACTGCTGCAGGTAAGTCCCCTCTCTGGAAAGTGTGTGTGATCGCTGCGCCTCCCACGTCACTGAGAGCGATCTGCAGCCGAGTTCAAAGGACAGCAGCCCTGCCCTTCAGTCTGTCAGCGTAGCGGAGCTGCCTTTTTTTCTTTATCAGGTGGAGATTCTGCTGCCAGTCGCCCACTGCAGCCTCGGTCCGCCTGGGAAACACTTTCTTCTGCTGGAGCCCCCTCAAAAACCTCCGCCAAGATGCCCAAAACAGTAAGAATTTGTGATTAATTTCGTTAAATACGTCACTTCAAAGTCTCTTCCTGGTTCCTGTGTGAAAGGAAGGCCGTGGGTTTATGTGTTAAAGTGACGAAAATGAGATTTGAAGCTCAATAATGTGTGTTTTTATAGTTTTAAACACATTTTTCTCTCTATTTTCAAGCTTGTGAGTTGTTCTATATGAGCCACCTTCCCTTCTTCTTCTGCTTCTTGGTCTTTACTCATTAACCAAATGTAGAGTTTGACCCATGCTGCACACATTCCTGTCAGAAACAATGCTACTTAAACACTCCTTTATCACCACAGCTAGACAGAGTGTGGTTGAGCAAAACTGATTATAATCACATTAACAAGCTTTGAAGTGATTGTGTAATCAGTGACTTTCACCAACATCTCATGACTGTATGCTTTAATAACTGTTTTCTCCCCTTGTGATTCGGCAACAATAATCAATGTTCCGTTAAAAAGAGTGAGTCCTAAATGTCCTTAGTTGAGTTTCAGCATCAGTGTGTCGGAGAACTGATAAGAAGGTTGCATTACGACATCAGATCTGAGCGTATATTGACTTTCCCAAGGAGAAAGCCTTTCCTAAGGAGGTCATTCTGACATTTACCTCCATTATACTCGCGTTAAACTCCACATTTTAAAGTCATGGCAGCAGGTTTAAAAGTGTTAATCAGGAACATTCTTAAACAAAGATACCAAAAAGAACACGATGTAAGATAATAGAAAGATTTAAATGTATTCCCGCTCCAGTAATGTTGATTTTAACCGTGAATGATTGGAGGAAAGGTCGCTCTGCATCAGCTGGAGTTAAGCAGTTTTCTGTGTAAATGTAGAAACTGGTGCAGGTTTCATAAATGGATTTGTGTTGCCTAAGTCTCAGAGTTTTTATCTTTATGACACTCTGGGTGTGCTCCAGTGTGACTTCATAAAAGGATTGTGTAACCGCGACAAAACTCAAAGTGTCCTGCAGCTGATTTCAGAGCCTTTACTTTAAAATACTGATATCACACTGTCAACATAGTCTTTGTAACATCCTGCTTTTTACAGGGCTGGAAATGTGCTTTTTCTTCCACTGCAGTTTGATTTACCTTACATAACATACTTTACATACGTTTATAACATATGATGTTTTGTTATAAATCAAATTACATAAGAGGTTATCCAAGTCACGCTGAAATAAAACATTCACATCTGTTTTTAGAACATTTAATGTCATTTATTGTGCAAATATTATCGTCTCAAATGGAAGGTTTTACTTTAAAAAGTTCTAGTTTACAGTATTTTCATAATTTAATACTTTTACGTTATACTTCAGGTACTTTTTGCTGATAATACTTCACTTAGGACCTATCATGCAAAATGCACTTTTTTATGTCTTTTCTACATCAATATGTGTCCCCGGTGTGTCAGGGAACTCACGCAGCGTCAGAAAATAAAACCCTCTCTTTTCCTCCGTACCCAAATCTCTAAAAACGGGGCTACAACGGAGCTGATCCAGATTTGCGTCCGATATGACGTAATATCTGAAATGTGGACCCACGGCCCTATCAGAAACGTTGCTATCAGAAACAATGCCCGACTGTTTTGGACGTAATATGGTCGGTGTTTACATTAGCATCGCTAACACTCAGAGCTAACCTGTACTGGAGAGCATGTGTGTGAAGAAGCAGGAAATAAAAAGGAACTCACCTTGTGGTATAACCGGCAAGAGAGAAAGCCTTTGAGCTCCATACTGTTTCAGAAATAATCCTTGATAATCCATGATATGGCGTTTCATCACCGCAGTATTTAGTTTAGACAGTAGCTGCCGGGTCCTGCATGAGCTCAGACCCTGCTTTTTTATTTAAAAAAAAAAAGCTTTATACCCCAAATCAGCACTTTTGAAACAGGAAGTGAAATAGAGGGATATGAGGCATGGCTAGAATGGGTGATCTGTTTGGTATTTTGAGCAAAACACTTCATAGACATGTTTTTTATATATTTGTATATATCTGAGACCTATGCTATTGCCTAAAAATAGCATGATAGGTGACCTTTAAGTGAAGTTGTGAATGCAGGGCTTGGAGTTTTACTTGTAGTAAAGTATTTTCTAGCAGTAGAGGAAGTATTCAGATCATTTACTTAAAGTTGACCTATCATGCTATATTTGAATAATATAGTGTAGGACCATACCTATATAAGGCATATTTATACTTTTTTTTTCTTCAAAATACCAAACAGATCATGCATTTTAGCCATGCCTCATTTTGCTCATTTTGACATTTTCTAGCTCTGGGCAGATTCAGTGAGAACAGCACCATCTACTGGCCTGGCATATGTACTACAGCGTCTCCAGCGCTTTCGAACGGCAATGGCCGTGGCTGTCTCCTCCTGATTGGTGGAGTTGGCCCAATAGCCGTAGCGCCACTGTCCTGACGTCAGGACAGTGTTCAAATCTGGATCAGTTTTTATCAGATCCGTTGCAGCCCCTTTTTTAGAGATTTGGGTATGGAGGAAAATAGAGAGGGTTGTGTTTTCTGACACTTGGTGAGTTCCCTGGAACACCGGGGACACATATTCATGTATAACAGACGTACAAAAGTGCATTTTGCATGATAGGTCCCCTTTAAGTAAAAGTACTAATACCACACTTTGAAAATACTCCATTACAAGTAAAAGTCTTCAGGTAAGAGTGAAAGTACATATCAGCTAAAAGTACTCATTGTGCAGGATGGCTCTTATCAAAGTGTTTTATTATTATACAATATTATATTATCCTGTTTAGAAACTACATATTAGAGTATTTTAATGTTGTTATTTGTCGTTGTCGGGAACATTTTGAATACTTTGTGTACTTCTGGTAGATATATTATATAAACACTATGTTATTTATGTAGAAAGTACCTAGTAACTACATCTTTAAAATAAATACATACATTACAGTACAGTACATTTACTCAAGTACTGTTCTTAAGTAAAACATTGAGGTACTTGTACTTTACTTGAGTATTTTCACATTCAAATACTTTATACTTTTACTTTACTACATTTCTTTGGCAAATGTTGTACTTTTTACTCCACTACATGTATTGTACAGATGTAAGTACTTTGCAGATTTAGAATAACAATAGCAAATATAATTAAATATGATATACATTATTCTATAATAGTATAGGTTAAGCCACCCAGTACTACAGTATATAAAGTATTTCAAATAAACCCCACACTCACCAACATAGTAGTAATGAACACATTAATGCAATAATACATACACTGCCTTAAAATGTGTACTTTTAATTGTGGTGTACTGTGACGCTAATATCTTTTAAATGCACTTTTACTTGTAATTGAGTATTTGTACACTGTAGTTTTGCAAATTGTACTTAAGTAAATGATCTTAATACCTCCTCTACTACTAGAAAATACTCCACTACAAGTAAAAGTCCAAGCCCTGCATTCAAAACCTTACTTTAATGAAGTATTAACCGCAAAATACACTTAAAGTTTGAAGTAAAAGCGCTCACGATGAAAACAAATTAACACGTTTTTTTTAAATAGCAGGAAAAGCAACAAAACCTTCAATTTCAGACGATTATAAATCTTTTATTTCAGCTGAACTTACTTACACTCTTAGGTCATTTAGTTTATAACAAAACATCATATTTTATAATCTCATATAAAGTACGTTATGTAAGGTTAGTAAAACCGTAGTGTAGTGGCATGAAAGCAAAGAACTAAAATACCTCAAGTTTTAACAGATGTTGAGTAAATGTACTTTACGATTTTCATGCTGAAACCCCCAGATTTACGTGTCAGTTTAATTGCTGTAGTAATTAATAAAAAAAATTCGATTTTTCGAACGCCTGACAGGTCTAAAGGCGACTTGGCTCCGCACATATTTTGATATTTTAATCTGTAGGTACAACCTTGTGGCACCTCTGCAAGGATAGTCCAAAGTCTGACGAGATACAGAGCAATTAGGGTTTATGAATGACCAACATTAAAGGCATCACACACACACACACGCACGCACGCACGCACGCACACACTACTTTATTATGCATGAGTTTAACTACAAAGAAAAGCTGTTTCGTAATGAAGCAGTTAAAAGCAAAGGTGGCAGAATTAACAAGCAATTTTTCTGCAACTTAAGGTAGAAAAATGTGGTTAAATGCACGATTGATGGATTCAGATGTATATATATTGGATAACAGGTACATGCTTTGGTTTAATAGAGAGGTTTTTGGTGTGTTTACAAGCAGAAATCCCTGTTTCCACTGAACGGCCTTTTTTCTGCAGGTCAACGTGCGCGTCACCACCATGGACGCAGAGCTGGAGTTCTCCTTCCACCCGAACACCACCGGGAAGCAGCTGTTCGACCAGGTCTGTGGGAAAACACCAGTCAAATATGCACTCATATATATATATACGATTTATTATAGTTTTCTGTCGTTTGGGACTTCACTCTCATTGTTGTCAGTTTTCTTGCACATACATTAAAGTTATGCTTTGCTATCCGATGAAATGCACTGGAATGCAAGAAGAAATTAACATAAAATAAAAGCCATGAAATATATTTTAAGTATACCTAAAAAAAGATAGCTTACTTTCATAACTTCCAACAATAGTGGTTTATTAGATAAAATTGTGTTTTTTATTTTTTTAGATAAAAATACATTTCAATTTTTGATGAAAACTGTATATTTTTATGAAACATTCCTTATTTTCTATTCACATTTTTCTTTTGGTTGACTGGTTGCTGCAGCTGTAATGTTAAGGTCCCTGTCTGTCTTATGATACACATCAAAACTGATACAAAATGTCAAATGCACCCCCAACGAGACGGTTTCCTCCCTGAATAGTTGACTCATTAAAACACACACCCAAAAGCCTAATCCTCACTAACTTCCACTGAAGGTGACATCACCTGCAGACAGAAGAACGCCCTCTTTCCTCAGAGTTTACTGAATCACTAAACCTTTGTACTGAACATGAACGCAGCTCCTCCTGAAGCTCTAACTCAGCTACTGTCACAGAAACCTGATCATAAGTCAGACTGATGCATTGAACTGTATATCCTGTATCTGTGCTGTATCACATCCTCCCCAAAGGTGGTTTAATTCAGCCTCTCGCACCTCCTTGATTCCTCCACTTGACTCCTTGAGCAGAGGAGGCGAGGAAGAGACTCGAGGAGAGAGAAGTCGAGGAAACAGGCATTTAGAGAAATGAGAAATGTCAATTAAATATGACAGAGGCATCAGCTGTCCACTGTTTTTCACATTGCTGTACTTTATGACCTCTGTGACAAGAGCATAACAACTTTTATATATACTTGGATTTCAATTCACTACGTTGCTAAATGTGACAATAACACAGTGTACAGAAGTAGGCAGCAGCCAGGACGATGTGACTAAGACGTGCTAAATGACCACATAAGTCTACGGTCTATCAGAGCATTAGCATAGGAACATAAAACAATCAGACGAAACAGAAAGAGGGCCAACATCTCTGTTTACAACCATAACAAGCAAGCAGGGGAAACACACACACACACACACACACACACACACACACCTTAACAAGCACCTACAGCTCTACACAGAAAACAAATGGAGACAGGCCTTTAACATTTCCTCGTGTGTGTGTGTGTGTGTGTGTGTGTGTGTGTGTGTGTGTGTGTGTGTGTGTGTGTGTGTGTGTGTGTGTGTGTGTGTGTGTGTGTGTGTGTGTGTGTGTGTGTGTGTGTGTGTGTGTGTGTGTGTGTGTGTGTGTGTGTGTGTGTGTGTGTGTGTGTGTGTGTGTGTGTGTGTGTGTGTGTGTGTGTGTGTGTGTGTGTGTGTGTGTGTGTGTGTGTGTGTGTGTGTGTGTGTCAGGTTGCTCGGACCATCGGTCTGAGGGAGATCTGGTACTTCGGTCTGCAGTTTGTCAACGCTAAAGGATTCATGACCTGGCTGAACTACGACAAGAAGGTAAACGAGTGGTTTCACTGAAGGAGTGAGAAGAAATCTGACATACTGTTTAGTTCTTCTTTATTAAGCTCTACTCTATCCTGCTCTTCCTAAATACACCAGACTCTAATTAACTATATTTGACTTTTAATATATTTCTTATGTTCCTCGTTAGGTTTGATGATGGATTTTAGTCTGGATCTTACGTTTTCACCGACAATTTCGACCTTTTGTTATTATTTTTGACTGAGGAACACCTAGTGCCAAAGAAAGTACACATCCTGCGTGGGCTAAAGCTGCACAATTAATCTAAATGTGATCAAAACTGTAATGTGCACTTGTGCAATATTCATATCGCGGGAAGCAAAGTATTTGTTAAAGGCTAAATATGAGTTAAAACGCAACATTTTGAATAAAATCCCGGCATATGGATTGTTATCTACAGATTTAAAGAACCGTATTTGCTATTTTCCAAATTGTGCAGCCCTAGCATGTTCTACTGTCATCTATCACACCTTCTATTTATCCTCTACACTCATGTATTTAATCCCCTTCCTCCCCTCCTCTCCCCCAGGTGATGTCCCAGGATGTGAAGAAGGAGACCCCGCTGCAGTTCAAGCTGCGGGTGAAGTTCTACCCGGAGGACGTGTCTGAGGAGCTGATCCAGGACGTGACGCGCAGGCTGTTCTTCCTGCAGGGGAAGGAGGACGTCCTGGGGGAGGAGGTGTACTGCCCCCCCGAGTCCGCCGTGTTGCTGGCCTCCTACGCCGTGCAGGCCAAGTACGGAGAGCAGGATAAATCTGCCTTTCAGCCCGGATACCTGTCCAACGAGAAGCTGCTGGCCCGGAGGTGAGAGGGGGGGTTAGTAAAGTACACACATCCTTTACTCAAGTAGAAGAACAGATACTCGTGTTTAAAAATACTCTGGTAAAAGTAGAAGTACTGACTAAACTTCTTTACTCAAGTAAAAGTAAAGAAGTATGGGCTTTGAAATGTACTTCAGTAAAAAGTACCCATAACTAGCAGCTGTTTTAAAGAGTACCTGACCTCCCTTTATATTAATAGAACAATAATGTCATTGTTAGCTAATGAATGTTTCCATGCTGAACAACGGCAACATGACAACGTTTTCATTGGTCCCTCTTCTTTAGAGAAGACCAGGAAATGATGGATACACGGATCGTGTTCAAATCAATAGGCATGCAATGACTCTAAATAATAATGATCACGCCACCAAACACACATTCAAACTAAAGTAACCAGCCTGTTTGGGAAATGTAAGAAGTAGAAAGTACAGGTATTTGTGTTCAACATGTAAGAAGTAGAAAGTACAGGTATTTGTGTTCAACATGTAAGAAGTAGAAAGTACAGGTATTTGTGTTCAAAATGTAAGAAGTAGAAAGTACAGGTATTTGTGTTCAAAATGTAAGAAGTAGAAAGTACAGGTAATTGGGTTCAAAATGTAAGAAGTAGAAAGTACAGGTATTTGGGTTCAAAATGTAAGAAGTAGAAAGTACAGATATTTGTGTTCAACATGTAAGAAGTAGAAAGTACAGGTAATTGGGTTCAACATGTAAGAAGTAGAAAGTACAGGTATTTGTGTTCAACATGTAAGAAGTAGAAAGTACAGGTATTTGTGTTCAAAATGTAAGAAGTCAAAGTAAAAAGTCGTCAGAAAAATAAGTAGTGGAGTAAAGTACTGATACCAGAAAAATGTACTTAAGTACAGTAACAAAGTATTTGTACTCCACTACTTCCCACCTCTGGGTGTTAGTGGGGTTACGACAAAACCAGAATTACCTTATGTATATCAATAACTCACCCTGAAGTGAATTCTCCATGTATATAGAGTTTTTGAACTACTTTTTATTTTGTATGTTTGTATTTTATTATATATGTTGCATTGTTGGAGGTCAGAAGAATGTCATTGCCATTTCTACACTGTAGCTTATGTGCATATGACAATAAAACCTTTGAATCTTGAAGTACAATTTCAAAAGTGCAACAACTCGTGCAGTAAAATCCAACTTTTCTTTGTGTGATTATAAATGTGAATCATACTTGCCCTTGAACTGTTTTAATATGAACATTTGTAAAGGTGCATTGGTCAGGGTTACATGTGGGATGGGGTTTGGCATTTTGTATAACCTAAAAACATTTATTTATATATATATTACTTATATATATTAACATATTACTTTGCAAAGAAGACAATCCTTTTTCAAACTCGCATACGACTTGTGTGTTATAATCAAGCCTCAGTCGTATGCTCACTACTTCACAAATATATGACGTTTTTGTTACTATTTAAAACACTTGTATTGTATTCTCTAACAATGACTCCATTTTGAACCATCGTGCTCTTACATGCTCACACTCACCAACAAGAGACAAAACACTACAGGGCAGCAGGTGTTAGACCTAGCTCCATAGGTATATATTGTTTGTGTACATGGTTTCCAGTGTGTTTCTGATCACTTCTCTCCCCTCAGAGTGCTGGAGCAACACTATAGTAAAAGTTAAATGTTCTGCATTAAATATATTGATGATAACCTCTGTATTATCTCAGAGTTCTGGAGCAACACAAGCTGACGAAGCAGCAGTGGGAGGAGAGGATCCAGGTCTGGCACCAGGAGCACCGCTCCATGCTCAAGTGAGTCACTAAATCTCCTCCTGAACAATTACTCTGTCCATGTACTCATCTCCCTTTTAAAGCAAGTCACTTTTACTTTTTTTGTTTTCTTTGGTATTTTTTTAATAAAAAATAACAAAGTCTTACTGTATAGTCAATATCAGACAATTTGGGGAATTCAGGTATTCCATACTTCAAGAATTGTTTTTTTAGTTTAGCTGTAGACATCAAATGCTTAATATTAGTTTTTTAAATTGAGTGGAAAGCAGAGAATACAAACATAATAATACCTAGACCTTTTGAGTATTTGCTATTGAACTAAATGACTATGTACAATAAACATGTTGTAAATATATAGATACTGTTCATGTCACTTTGCAAGTTCAAAGTATAAAAAGTGACCGATTTAATATTACATTTATTAACACATTTGTTTATTTTACCAATGAGATCTTATCTATTCTAAACCTACGTGTGTGTGTGACCCGATCAGGGAGGAGGCGATGATCGAGTACCTGAAGATCGCGCAGGATCTGGAGATGTTCGGCGTGAACTACTTTGAGATCAAGAACAAGAAGGGATCCGACCTGTGGCTCGGAGTGGACGCTCTGGGGCTCAACATCTACGAGAAGGACGACAAGTAAGACCATAGATCAGGGACTTAAAGGAATAACTCACCTGCAACAGGACCATTTACTCTCCCTGTTTGACCTTAAAGGGGACCTATTATGCTAAATCCACTTAAAAAAAACCTGTCTGAAAATGAGCTGATCAGATTTTGGCCACTTGATGATGTCATAACGATGTTTTGGCTTGTGTAACCATTAGCCAATCAGCAACCAAGGTAACCCCCCCCCCCCCCCCCCCCCCCCCCCCCCCCCCCCCCCCCCCCCTGCTGCAATGATCTGTTTGGTGTTTCAGCCAATCAGAGACAGGTTCTGGATATATCTGAGACCTATAATATATTGATGAAAAACAGTATAATAGGGGACCTTTAAATTGTTGGAGAAACGTCTGGATGAATTGAAGTAGATGTTGGCCCCATTTAACAACAGCCAGAACGAACTAAAGAAACGTTCCCTTTCACTAAAACCTTACTATTTAAAAAACTTCTGAATAGAAAAAGTTTACTCGTCCGTGCAAGTACTGTTTAAGCAGAGGTGTTATATTAAAAGGTTTTAGTAAAAATGCATGTGTGTGACGATGAGTGAATATAAAATAGATTAAAATGAGACATACATTGTGGGAATGTATTTTCTGTGTTTTTTAAAATCTTTTTTAAGTTTTGTCATTTTCCATTATACACTTTAACTTACAGTTTAATATTTTAACAAAATCCCAACCCCAAGTAACGCTGGCCTGTTGTCAAATAAAAACATAAATTCAATGGTAAGCATGAAAAACTATTAATAAAGAAAAATAAGCATAAAGACAAAATACAAAAATATAAATACAATTGAATAGTAAAATAGTGAATTAAACAGATGTCTAAAATGTCCTCATTGACTTAAATTCTTAGAAATTGTTTAAAGGGGACCTATCATGCAAAATGCACTTGTTGATGTCTTGTATACATAAAGATGTGTCCCCGGTGTGTCGGGGAACTCACGCAGCGTCAGAAAATAAAACCCTCTCTCTTTTCCTCCGTACCCAAATCTCTAAAACGGGGCTACAACGGAGCTGATCCAGATTTGCGTCCGATATGACGTAATATCTGAAATGTGGACCCACGGCCCTATCAGAAACGTTGCTATCAGAAACAATGCCCGACTGTTTTGGATGTAATATGGTCGGTGTTTACATTAGCATCGCTAACACTCAGAGCTAACCTGTACTGGAGAGCATGTGTGTGAAGAAGCAGGAAATAAAAAGGAACTCACCTTGTGGTATAACCGGCAAGAGAGAAAGCCTTTGAGCTCCATACTGTTTCAGAAATAATCCTTGATAATCCATGATATGGCGTTTCATCACAGCAGTATTTAGTTTAGACAGTAGCTGCCGGGTCCCGCATGAGCTCAGACCCCTCCTTTTTTATTTTTGATCAATTCTTTATTTTTTTAAAGCTTCATACATAAAATCATCACTTTTGAAACAGGAAGTGAAATAGAGGGATATGAGGCATGGCTAGAATGGGTGATCTGTTTGGTATTTTGAGCAAAACACTTCATAGACATGTTTTTTATATATTTTTATATATCTGAGACCTGTGCTATTGCCTAAAGATAGCATGATAGGTGACCTTAAATGTTCACAGTAGCAGCACGTAAGAAACGTTTTCTTTATATATTCAAAACAAGAAATGCTTGTTTTGTATAAATAAGTATTTAATAAGTATTCCTTCCATTGGCGTTATAATGTATCTCCTAAAATACCAGATGTTTTTTTATTGATTTGATGACATCCAGTAGTAGTTTAAGAGCAACACACTCCCAGTCATTGACCTCTGCTGCCTCGCTTCAGTCTGAGGAGTTATAAATATCACGTTTGACCGCGTGGCTGATGTTTTTGAGAGGCCATTGACCGACTTCTCCTGATTCTACTACAACGTGAAGCTCTGATATCACATGTGTCAGAGCTAAGAGTCTTCTGACTGAGAGCATGTGATGTAAACAAACTCCGTCTCTGTCTCCTCCCGCAGACTCACTCCAAAGATCGGGTTCCCCTGGAGCGAAATCAGAAACATCTCTTTCAACGACAAGAAGTTCATCATCAAGCCCATCGATAAGAAAGCTCCTGTAAGTATTTCATAAGTCTTAAGATCCTAAAAGAGATAAATACACATTATGAGAATCAAACAAGTACACAGACATAGTAATACTTTCCTTCTTAGGAAGAACAACCATCCAGACTAAGTTTAGATTGGCCTAAGCAGCTCAATGATTTTTAAAGTTCACCTATTATGCAAAATCCACTTTTTCATGTCTCTTCTACATCAACATGTGTCCCCTCTCCTTCATGCCTCTTCTACATCAACATGTGTCCCCTCTTCTTCATGTCTCTTCTACATCAACATGTGTCCCCTCTTCTTCATGTCTCTTCTACATCAACATGTGTCCCCTCTTCTTCATGTCTCTTCTACATCAACATGTGTCCCCTCTTCTTCATGTCTCTTCTACATCAACATGTGTCCCCTCTTCTTCATGTCTCTTCTACATCAACATGTGTCCCCTCTTCTTCATGTCTCTTCTACATCAACATGTGTCCCCTCTTCTTCATGTCTCTTTTACATCAACATGTGTCCCCTCTTCTTCATGTCTCTTCTACATCAATATGTGTCCCCTCTTCTTCATGTCTCTTCTACATCAACATGTGTCCCCTCTTCTTCATGTCTCTTCTACATCAACATGTGTCCCCTCTTCTTCATGTCTCTTCTACATCAACATGTGTCCCCTCTTCTTCATGTCTCTTCTACATCAACATGTGTCCCCTCTTCTTCATGTCTCTTCTACATCAACATGTGTCCCCTCTTCTTCATGTCTCTTCTACATCAACATGTGTCCCCTCTTCTTCATGTCTCTTCTACATCAACATGTGTCCCCTCTTCTTCATGTCTCTTCTACATCAACATGTGTCCCCTCTTCTTCATGTCTCTTCTACATCAACATGTGTCCCCTCTTCTTCATGTCTCTTCTACATCAACATGTGTCCCCTCTTCTTCATGTCTCTTCTACATCAACATGTGTCCCCTCTTCTTCATGTCTCTTCTACATCAACATGTGTCCCCTCTTCTTCATGTCTCTTCTACATCAATATGTGTCCCCTCTTCTTCATGTCTCTTCTACATCAACATGTGTCCCCTCTTCTTCATGTCTCTTCTACATCAACACGTGTCCCCTCTTCTTCATGTCTCTTCTACATCAACATGTGTCCCCTCTTCTTCATGTCTCTTCTACATCAACATGTGTCCCCTCTTCTTCATGTCTCTTCTACATCAACATGTGTCCCCTCTTCTTCATGTCTCTTCTACATCAACATGTGTCCCCTCTTCTTCATGTCTCTTCTACATCAACATGTGTCCCCTCTTCTTCATGTCTCTTCTACATCAACATGTGTCCCCTCTTCTTCATGTCTCTTCTACATCAACATGTGTCCCCTCTTCTTCATGTCTCTTCTACATCAACATGTGTCCCCTCTGTGTAAAGAGACTCTGAAAGTTTCAGGAAAAAAGATTCCCTCTCTTTTTGTCCTGATCCATTTTTATAAAAACCTGTCTGAAAATGAGCTGATCAGATTTTGGCCACTTTATGATGTCATAACGATGTTTTGGCTTGTGTACCCATTAGCCAATCACCAACCAAGGTAACCCCCCCCCCCCCCCTATCACCTGAATCTCCTCCTAGAGCACCATTAAGTTCTTTTTAACCAAATATCTCTCAGAGGGGCGTGGGGAGGGGCTCCTTATTTTCATCCAAAAGTCCCTACACACCAATCTGACACCAAAGAACACGTCCCGACGGACCCGACTGTTGTGTCGCCTCACGTCTCCTGCGTCTTGGCCAACAGTCGCACTGGAACACACCGCAAAGACTTCATCCGACGGCGAAGTAGCACGTACGAACTGCGCATGCGTGAGTGGCAATAACTCTCCTTACCAGCAGGCGGCGGTAGTGTGTATTCGTCATTCAAAAGAGGCAACAACTGGAAGACAGACTGCGTGATACACCGAGAGAAGAAGAACAGACTGCGTGATACAAACAAACAACAAATAGCGTGTGCGTTCCATTTTCACTCTACAGCGAGAAGCTCATGGGGCTTTCCCGAACCTGTGTCGAGAGCTGGAGTTAAATGAAATCTCAGATTTGCCTTCTTAATAGTTTGTTTCGGTCCCTCACTTCCGTTTCGCTTCTCATGCACTGATTCGCTAGCTGAACAGCCAATCAGAGTGATTTCTTTAGCCAACAGCCTTTTACCGACAGCCTACCGATTCAACATGTTGAATCGGCGGCGGAAGGTGTCGGCACGGCCGAAAAGACACGCCGGGGCGGGACACACCAATCTGAGTAGCGCGACAGGACGCTCATCGACGGCCAGACATCTATCGACGGCCGAAATCGGCTTGGTGTGTACTAAGGATCTTAAAGTAACAGACAGAGAATCAGCACTTTGGAAACAGGGCTGAAACAGAGGGGATTATGGGATGCTGCAATGATCTGTTTGGTGTTTGGAGCCAAACACTTCAGAGACATGTTTGTATAAATCTGAGACCTGTAATATATTGATGAAAAGCAGTCTAATAGGGGACCTTTTAAAGAACGTATGAAACCAGACCCTGACATGGTGACTTTTCTTTATCTTTAAGGATTTTATTTTCTACGCCCCCCGCCTGAGGGTCAATAAGCGCATCCTGCAGCTGTGCATGGGGAACCACGACCTGTACATGCGCCGCCGCAAGCCCGACACCATCGAGGTGCAGCAGATGAAGGCGCAGGCCAAAGAGGAGCGCATGAGCAAAAAGATGGAGAGGTAAGGGGGGGGGGGGGGGTCTGTAATGATCTCTAAGACAGAGCATCTGCTGCAAAGAGCCTCTGGCATATACACAAATATTCTCATAAATGTGATTAAATAAATGTATTAGAAAGATATTAGACATCTATTAGAAGCATTAAACACAAGCAGTGACAATACATCAAGAGCAGTGAGAACTTAAGTGTTTCATATTCATTCAGTTATAATGCATTTGTAAAAAATAAACATTTGAAAATAGATTTTATATCATGATAATATAAATACATTTAAACTTTTCCCGTGGCAGATTACCGTAGATCCCACTTTGAGAATAACTGCTCTACACATAATGATTTCATTATTTCCATGCTGGGATTAAAATGTATAATCAGTGTTTTGTCTATGTGCTGTGCAGGGAGCAGCTGGAGAGCGAGAAGAAGAAGAGGGAGGCCATCGAGAAAGAGAAGGAGGAGATGGAGAAGGAGAAGCAGGAGCTGATGCTGAAGCTGCACGCGTTCGAGGAGACCACCAAGAGAGCAGAGAAAGGTGAGAGAGAAACACAAAGCTAACATTTCAGACACAAACTGCTCATAATATCCTGCAGAAACACACGGTACTGCCCTCTTCTGGTCATCTGCCTGAACTACATCTCAGTTTTAACACTTTTTTGCCAGGGTCAGAGAATAACTGGGCCCTCATGTCTAACAAAGGTCCGTCTTAGCTTTCTGAACAACTTCTTATTTTGAAGAATGATAACAGCTGATTCCTTGGCATTGATTTCTGTTCATATAACGAATAAGAATGCAGACTTCTGAACTAGAAGTCAGTAGCGACATGAATTCAGCTTCATAGTAAATGCATAGAATAAAATGTCCCAGGCTGCATGATGGTCTGATTTGGGAATCACTTTTGCACGTATGTTTTAAATCAGTGGTTCCCAGCCAATGTATCCCAAAGAAGTCCCTTAAAAAAAAATGTATAAGGTTCCCCATATGATTAAAAATTATAGTATAATGAACTTTTTAGGACTATTTGCAAAATCTCTGGCTTTTTTTCTTGTGAAATACAGCATATTTTACCTCCCTATGGCTCTAGAATACAGTCAAATCTGCCGTTTGTAGAAACAGACCGGCAGGAAGTAAAGCAATGTACGGCTGTGGACGTATTTCAGACACCTAAAACAGTTTTAAGTGCACGCTATATTTGGAATATTTTCACTGGTTTACCTCACTGTCAGACAGCAGTTACCTGGAGTGTAGCAACCAGACTCCATTGAGCAAAATCAGTCATTTGACTTGGTGGAAAAGGTGAGTTTGTGGCGGTTATTGGTCTAAAAAAGCCTGAATATGTAGGTTAGTTTGTGTTATTGTGTGACTGGTGTATTATGGGTTCAATTCGGATTCAACAATGTCACACAATCAAACTAATTAATTGTAGATCAGAAACTCTGGAGTCCGGCAAAGAAAAATGTCTGTCGTTTTAATGGAGTCTGTTGGTTTTGAAGAACACATAGACGTAGTTATTTTAGACTCCTAAAACAGTCGCTTTCTCTATGCTATGGCCTTTTTCTTATTTTTTTTGAGGGGTGTGAAATAAATACGTGTATGCTCTCTTCAAAACCACCAGACTCCCCTGACAAAAACTGTGATTTAACCTCACAGAACACAGGAGTTTCAGGTCGGCTGCTGCCTCGATCAGCGAGTTAGTAAATGGTTGATTTGGATTCACTGAAGTCTCACAAAACACAAACACACTTCCCAATCGTGGATCAGAAACCAGAAACGCTTGTGTTCTGTAAATTAAAAGTAGTGTTTATGTCAATGGAGTCTTGGACACTTAAACCAAGAGACCCCCTTCACTTTTTATATGTTTGTTTGTGTCTAAAAAAGGCTTAAATGCTCTTTTGGGGCGACTGTGGCTGCGAGGGAGTGCGGTCGTCTTATAACCAAAAGGTTGTGGGTTCGATCCCAGCCCATGCAGTCAAAATGTCGATGTATCCTTGGGCAAGATACTTAACCCTGAGTTGCTACCGATGGCATGGCCAACGGTGTGTGAATGTTAGTTCCTAGAGTAAGGTACACTGCTCTGTATGAATGTTAGTTCCTAGAGTAAGGTACACTGCTCTGTATGAATGTTAGTTCCTAGAGTAAGGTACCCTGCTCTGTATGAATGTTAGTTCCTAGAGTAAGGTACCCTGCTCTGTATGAACGGATGTGAATGGGTGAACGACATGTAGTATGTAAAGCGCTTTGAGGGGTCTTAAAGACTGGATAAAGCGCTATATAATTACAGTCCATTTACCATTTACAAAACCACCAGACTCCATTGATAACCTCAAACAACACAGGGTTTTTTTGGTCTACTTCTGACTCCATTAGTTACTTAGTTTGTGTTATTGTGTGAACCTTTACTACACTAAAGGCACACAATAGCACACATAAACAAACCGACTGAGGCATCTGTTGACTAGAAGCTCACATGTTTTACAAGCTAGTCTGGTTGCTAGAAAACGGCTTCAGTTCCCTTCAAGGTAAAGAGGTGAACATATTCCAAATATAGCGTACACTTGGACTGATATTGGCTTTTAAGGTGTCTAAAACAAGTCCACATTATCACATTGCTTTCCTTCCTGCTGACTGTGTAGAAGTGCCTCCTCTTCAAACAATCCAAATGATCACTTGTAGTCGTATAAATCTATATTTAACAGATTTATAACGGCACCAGCGTGCGGTGAGAATCCGATCAGAGATTTTATTATTTGTTTGATGAGTGCCGTTGTCCCTCAGAGCTCCAGGAGCAGCTGGAGAGGGCTGTTCGGCTGGAGGAGGAGAGGAGGAGGGTGGAGCAGGAGGCCGCCCGGCTGGAGGCGGAGAGGATGGAGGCCATCATCGCCAAGGAGGAGCTGGCCAGGCGGGCGGAGGATCAGATGAGGAACCAGGAGCAGCTGGTGAGAGGAGGAGAGAGGCGTGAGGAGAGAGGAGAGGAAAACACCAGGAGCACATCCCACACTCAGGAGGAACACACACACACATACTGGACAAACACACACACTCAGGAGGAACACACACACACTGGAGAAACACACACACACTGGAGAAACACACACACTCAGGAGGAACACACACACTCAGGAGGAACACACACACACACACACACACATACTGGACAAACACACACACACACACTGGAGAAACACACACACACATACTGGACAAACACACACACACACTGGAGAAACACACACACACACACTGGAGAAACACACACACACATACTGGACAAACACACACACACACACACACTGGAGAAACACACACACACATACTGGACAAACACACACACACACACTGGAGAAACACACACACATACTGGAGAAATACACACACACACTGGAGAAACACACACACACACTCACTGGAGAAACACACACACACTGGAGAAACACACACACACACACACACACACACTGGAGAAACACACACACACACTGGAGAAACACACACACACATACAGGAGAAACACACACACACTGGAGAAACACACACACACTGGAGAAACACACACACACACTGGAGAAACACACACACACACACACACACACACACACACTGGAGAAACACACACACACATACTGGAGAAACACACACACAGGAGAAACACACACACACTGGAGAAACACACACACACATACTGGAGAAACACACACACACTGGAGAAACACACACACACTGGAGAAACACACACACAGGAGAAACACACACACACTGGAGAAACACACACACATACAGGAGAAACACACACACAGACACACACACAGGATCAACACACGCACACACACTAGAGAAACACACATACACACACACACACACACACACACACACACACACACACACACACACACACACACACACACACACACACAGGATAAACACACACACTGTTTTTAATGCAAAGTACTCTTTAGTTTGGGGGATTTATCAGGATTTCCTTTTTCTTAAAGCGTGAGAAAAGTCTCTTAATCAGCTTAAAAACATAATATAACAATTGGAGGGACACAAGGAGGTAAAAGGTATGATAATAATGAATACAACTACAATACAATAAATACTCAAATAAAGGAAGACATAAGACATGAAATACAAAAAATGAATAATGATAAAGATTAAAACACAATTTTTAAAAGGGGATGACGCACAATTTTACTCGAGATAAACATGTAATGCCGTTCTTTAATTGCTCATGACACCGTGTCCATAGAGTTGAAGTAGCCACGTGATCAGGAGATCAGGTGATCAGGAGTATTTTGATCGATTTCTTTATTTTGTCCTCCCTCCTTCAGGCTGCAGATCTGGCCGAGTACAGCGCCAAGATCGCCCTCCTGGAGGAGATGCAGAAGGAGAAGGAGGAGGAGGCCGAGTCCTGGCACAGCAAGGTGAGGATCAGCGGCTCCACGAAGACTCAGGGGTACCTCGAAATGTCAGAGGCGTTTCCTGCTCGTTCTTTTATTATTAACAAGCCTGTTTTTTAAACATGCAATCAGTATTTTCTTTTCTATGTGTGTTTTATTCAACACCATGGCAAATGAGCAATTAGCACCCTATGTCGTTTTTACAGTAGAATATAAGCACTTAAAAATAACGTAATACACAATTATGTTTTTGTATGATTGTTTTTTCTTAGTTTATTGCATTAGTTATGTTTCCCACTACTTTGGATTTCACCACTTATGTTACTTGTTTCCAATACATTACTCTTTGTACACTTGTATAGAGTATATTATATATATTTAAAGTGGACCTATCATGCTATATTTGAATAATATAGTGTAGGACCATACCTATATAAGGCATATTTATACTTTTTTTTTTTCAAAATACCAAACAGATCATGCATTTTAGCCATGCCTCATTTTGCTCAATTTGAAATGTTTTAGCTCTGTTTTTGCAAGGGCTGATTCTGTGAGAACAGCACCATCTACTGGCCTGGCATATGTACTACAGCGTCTCCAGCGCTTTTGAACGGCAATGGCCGTGGCTGTCTCCTCCTGATTGGTGGAGTTGGCCCAATAGCCGTAGCGCCACCGTCCTGATGTTAGGACAGTGTTCAAATCTGGATCAGTTTTTATCAGATCCGTTGCAGCCCCTTTTTTAGAGATTTGGGTATGGAGGAAAATAGAGAGGGTTGTGTTTTCTGACACTTGGTGAGTTCCCTGGAACACCGGGGACACATATTCATGTATAAAAGACGTACAAAAGTGCATTTTGCATGATAGGTCCCCTTTAAATATAGTATCCTATGTTTATAGTTAGTAATAGTACTCTGGTCTTCTAAAGTGTGTCTTTATATTGTGTATCTATATCTTTCTACTGTGTATATTTGCTGACTGCAATGCCTTGATAACCCTCTGCTACAAAGTAATGTAACACATTTCAAACCAACATACAATCACACGTCTATTAAAAGACACAAAGCCAAGTTGTCATGGTAAGACCAGATATCTAGCTCTGCCTGCTACTGTCCATACACTGGTCACAGTCATACCAGCACTTATAAATAATGCAGATTAAACTAACCCTCTCCTCCTGGTCGTAGGCTCGGGATATGGAGGAGAATCTGGAGAAGACGAAGGAGGAGCTGCACAACGTGATGAGCTCCTCTCACTCATCCTCTCCTGAAGTCGAGGCTCCTGCTGAGGCTCCTGCTGAGGCTCCTGCTTCCTCCTCTTCATCCTCCTCCTCCTCGGACAGTGAGAGCGACCACGAGGAGAACAACAGCGAGGAGAACAGCACCTACAGCGCCGAGCTGCAGACGCAGGAGATCTCCAACCACCGGGAGGAGGAGGAGAGGCTCACCGAGGCCGAGAAGAACCAGCGGCTGCAGAAACAGCTGCAGGTCAGTGCTTCGGATCCTTCATTTACTTTTTACTTTATTATTTTATCCTCTTGTTTGTTGGTTTGTTTGTTTGTTTGTTGGTTTGTTTGTTTGTTCACCATGTAAAGCGGCCTTGGGTACCTTGAAAGGCGCTATACAAATGTAATTTATTATTATTATTATTATCACGCTGGACATTAGCCGCCTTCAGCCAGAATCAATGGGAGTTTTCCATTGGATTTCGGAGTATTGCAGAAAAGAATCTCTGTGGCAAACACATGTTTTTTTCAGCATGATAATTTCCACATAATAACACCACTTGTTGAAGTTAAAAGCTAACTGCTAAGCTAAAGGCGGCTAATGTTGGGCTATAAAGAAACTACAGCACGGTCACATGACTTCACGTCACCACCGCTAAGCTAAAGGTGGCTAATGTTGGGCTATAAAGGAACTACAGCACGGTCACATGACTTCACGTCACCACCGCTAAGCTAAAGGTGGCTAATATTGGGCTATAAAGGAACTACAGCACGGTCACATGACTTCACGTCACCACCGCTAAGCTAAAGGTGGCTAATGTTGGGCTATAAAGGAACTACAGCACGATCACATGACTCCACATCACCACCGCTAAGCTAAAGGCGGCTAATGTTGGGCTTTAAAGGAACTACAGCACGGTCACATGACTCCACGTCACCACCGCTAAGCTAAAGGTGGCTATTGTTGGGCTATAAAGGAACTACAGCACGGTCACATGACTTCACGTCACCACCGCTAAGCTAAAGGTGGCTATTGTTGGGCTATGAAGGAACTACAGCACGGTCACATGACTTCACGTCACCACCGCTAAGCTAAAGGTGGCTATTGTTGGGCTATAAAGGAACTACAGCACGGTCACATGACTTCACGTCACCACCGCTAAGCTAAAGGTGGCTATTGTTGGGCTATAAAGAAACTACAGCACGGTCACATGACTCCACGTCACCACCGCTAAGCTAAAGGCGGCTAATGTTGGGCGTGATGACGTTTAGTCGTCTCATTTCGACACTTAGCAGCCGCCATTTTATGTCGTAAAACAAAACGTTAAAATCTCTTCAGCGTGTGTTAACACAGACCTTATTTCAGATATCCAACCAAAAGTATGTTCAAAAACCATTGACTTCCAGACGAGAGAACCAGAACTGGTAAAACGCTGACTCATTTCCGGGTAATAGGACTCATTTCTGCACAACTCTATAGACTAAAGTTATCTTATTACTTCTGGTTGTTTCATTAACGCTTAAAAAAACATAAAGTGGTGTTTATATTAGGAGATTATCCTGCGTATCATAAAGGTTGAAATTAATTTCTGCAATAATCCAAAATCCAATGCAAAAATCCTCTTGAACTTTTCTGGAGGGAACCAGGGAGATGCTACCTTCAGGATTGTCGTACAAAAATACATAATTCCTGCTCCACTCTATAATAACAACTCTCAGAATATAACTGAAGTGTATTTGCTGTAACCATCTGTGTTTCCCTCCTCAGGCCCTGAGCTCCGAGCTGGCAGAAGCCCGCGACGACAACAAGAAGTCTCAGAACGATCTTCTTCACGCAGAGAACATGAGAGTCGGCCGCGACAAATACAAGACGCTGCGTCAGATCCGCCTGGGAAACACCAAGCAGAGGATCGACGAGTTCGAGTCCTTGTAGAAAACCTCAGAGACCCGAAAACATCTCAGAAATACCTCACAAAGGTTCAGCTTCTAATCAGAGTGTGAACACATCTGCACACAGGGGTGGAAAAGTACAAGTACTCAAGTAAAGTACAATTAAGACGTACTTTACTTGAGTACTTGTGTTCTATTTTTTAAGGTGAATTGCACACAATATTAAGTTGTTGTAATTTGTGATTACAAAATATTTATCTTGCAACCCTGTATTTAATGGAGCTGGTAATAGGTAAATAAATATTGACTCATAATTATAGGTTAAGATATCCATCATCAGTTTATGAAGTAAATTAAATTGGCTCACTTCCACGAGCTGTGATGAACACGTTAATGCATCACTAATCATGTTCCACTCACTTAATATATATATGATTTTGAAATAGGCCATTAAGCACATTAGTATATTTTGATGTCAATACATGCTAAAGTAAGATTTATATAAGTATAGCTATTTTTTAAATGTAGTAATACTTTTCCTTCAGTAAAAAAACATGTTTTTGGCACTAGTACTTCTTCCACCTCTGTATGCAGACTCACCTGATTAAATAAACAAGAAGTCAATAGCTGATCCGTGTAAGATGAGTTTTATTTTATTGGTTTAACTTTGATAACATGTTTTTTTTTAGCACTCAAACATCTCCAATGTGCTTTAGTCATTAAAACATTGGCATTAATCTAATGTGTTCCTGATATACTGTACGAACAAATTACTTCCGTTATCATAAACGAACAAATTAGCGTCGTAATTTCCTGTTATATAATAAACTGATGTGGTTAATTTAGATTTATTTAATGAATTTTCCATTAATGCAATCAGTGATTTTGCAGCTAACCGCAGCTAACAATTATTTGTGTTCATGTATTGATGATTTTTGGATTAATACGTAATGTTTCTAAGTTGTGTTGTCCAAACCAAAGTCGAAAAAAGAAACTGTAAAGATTAATCCAATTGTTGTCAACTATTAAATTAAAATTTAAAAAGTATTTTGAGTAATTTTCATTCTTTTTTTTTAAGTCATAATCCTCTGATTCCAGCTCCTTAAATGTGATTTTTGTTTTACTCTTTATGACTGTAAACTTAATATATCTTAAATTGATATTTTTTTAATCCAAATATAGATTTTTGCTTTATAAAATTACTAAAAAACGATCAAAGTTGAAGGCATTTCATTATCTGCTATCAATGAATCCATTATATGCCTGATACGCCTCCATTGGATTTCAAGAACATAGTGACATCACTCTGTAACACTCTGCGCTTTTATCGGCTAGCGCTCCAACACATTGTACGTGATAGGCTAATGGGCGGGACATCTCTATGCGGTTGACCAATCACAACAGAGCAGGCCAGCTAACCAATCAGAGCAGACTGGGCTCTGGTTTCAGACAGAGGGTGAAAAGAGGTGCTGCAGCACAGGCAGTATGAGAAAAATAAAGAGCTTTTTGAACATTAAAGCATGGAGACATGTCACAGTAGAGACACTACATACTGATATACACCTGAACATCAGCAGGAGAGGACTCTTTAAAGTAGAGATACTACATACTGATATACACCTGAACATCAGCAGGAGAGGACTCTTTAAAGTAGAGACACTACATACTGATATACACCTGAACATCAGCAGGAGAGGACTCTTTAAAGTAGAGACACTACATACTGATATACACATGAACATCAGCAGGAGAGGACTCTTTA
The DNA here is from genome assembly GCF_902827165.1 of Trematomus bernacchii. NCBI lineage: Eukaryota > Metazoa > Chordata > Actinopteri > Perciformes > Nototheniidae > Trematomus > Trematomus bernacchii. The sequence continues at coordinate 614,559 of NW_022987723.1, forward strand.
AAGTAGAGACACTACATTCTGATATACACCTGAACATCAGCAGGAGAGGACTCTTTAAAGTAGAGACACTACATACTGATATACACCTGAACATCAGCAGGAGAGGACTCTTTAAAGTAGAGACACTAAATACTAATATGATCCTAAAAAAGAGGCCCCTTTAACTCTCAACTCCTCTTCCACGCCATTAAACTAACATGTATTATCTTTGTTTTTTCCCCGTCTTTAAAACAAATAATCACCCTGTTGAATCCTGCAGCCTGCTCACCCTGGAAAGGATGTGCCTCTTTTTTAAATATTTACTCAGGAAAGCGATGGTTGTCAGCAGGTTGCTAGACGACTGGTGCAGCCAGTGGAGCCGGTCTGTTTAAATAACCACAGGGCAAATATGTTATCGTACACACACAGATATATTTAACAACGTCAGGGAGTCCTTAATGCTGCTGAGGAGTGTGACAGCTCTTACGGATGGAAAGCCGCAGGTAGGAAAGATGTGTTTGTGTTGGAAGTACTCAGATGTTTTAATTAAAGTAGAAGTACTTCAGTGTTAGGTAAATGATTTCACACTGGAGGAAGGTAAACTAAAACAAAGCTACCGAGAGAGGAAACTAGTTTAAGAACACGTCGTTCGAACTACTTTGCAAAATTAAATTGTCAATAAAGGATAACAAATCATAACTAAGTTTAATATTTTTTTAAAAGTCACATGGGAGAAAGAAACGAGATGAGTGCCTTCTTGTTCACAGGTCATAAATGAAGCAGAAAAATAAAATATCACACGATGTGAAGTGTGCGTCACTTTTTAGTGTCCCCTGGTTTTCGTTGTGTTTTCAGCTTCTTGCAGCGTTTGGTTTATGCAGCTTTTAGTAATAAACGCTGCGCATGTTTCCTCAAGTTAGTGAATGATTTCTAAATGTTGGATGTTTCCTCAAGTTGCTGTAGATGTTTCTTCCTTTGGTCAGCCACCGTACATTGTGCTCATACTGTCTAATTTTACAAATACTCCCCTACTTTAAAAGACCATGTGATATGTACTTTTACTTTAGTAAAGAATCTGAGTACTTCTTCCACCACTGCCATTATGCATACTGACTACTTTCACTTTTGGTCATTTAAGTATATTTTGAACAGATATATATGAATATTCTAATGAAGAAATCTGCAATAGCTGCCATATCATGTGACCCAGTGATCCAAAGTCAATGCAGCATTGTTTTATTTTAAGTTTTTTACCATTTTATGTGAATATTTGTATGATTTTTTACTCTTTTTTTAAAGGTAAATCATCTGAATACTTCTTCCACCACTGCCAATATGCATGACGACTTTTACCTTCTGTGATTTAAGTATATATTTAAAGCCATTTTTCATACTTTTTCTCAAGTCAAATATCTCCTTTGTCCACCACTGTCAAACTGCATAATTACTACTTTCACTTTTGTCGATTTAAGTCAATATTTGCATACTTTTGTTCTGAAGTTATATATCTGAGTACTTCTTTCACCACTGGCAGATCTAAATATAAGTCTGTGACAAATACTCCAAATACAGAATCAGCCCAACTGTGATGTGGGGGTGGTGCTGAGAACAGCTCCGGCTCCAAAAGTCACAAACCCCTCTGTTGGATACGCGAGGAGGAGCAGGAAGGACGCAGGGGAAACAAAAAAGAAGTGTCTCTCCATTTTTATTTTTATTTACTTACCATGAAGAGACAAAACGCCCGGACCCTCGCCCTCATCATCAGCATCCTCACCTACCTGGTGGTGGGGGCGGCCGTGTTTGAGACCCTGGAGTCGAAGCAGGAGAAAAGCCACAAGAGGAAGCTGGACGCCAGGAAGCACGAACTCATGCGTAAATACAACTTATCCAAAGGGGACTTCGAGGAGCTGGAGCACGTCGTCGTGCAGCTCAAACCGCACAAAGCCGGGGTGCAGTGGAAGTTTGCGGGGTCTTTTTACTTCGCCATCACTGTGATCACAACCATAGGTGAGCGGAAGTTCATTTATTTACACATTAAGAGCATGAGAGAGGGGCTACGCTGAGGTGCCATTAGGCGATGTTTAGAGGCAAAGACAGTAAACAAGTACAAAACAAGAAGGAGAAACTTTGTAGGATAATAAAATAAATACATAGGAATTCTTAAAGTGATGTAGGGAATCGTAAAAACCTATATAGACGATACAACGTGCATAAAGTAAGTAACAGTGCTTCCTTGCTGAATTAAATGTTATTCTTTATTTTTATATAATATTTATATATATATATTTTTTTAAACAGATTTATTTATATTTGAATTTTTTTCATGTCCTTGTTTTTCATATTTTATTATATTTTTAAGATACTGGATTTTTTTTCAATGATTTCTATGTCCTGTGACCAAAATGACCTAATCAATAATAATTAATGCAGCTTCACTGGACAAGTAGGATAGACCTCTTTTAAAGGGCTTTTTCTATTTTCTATAAAATTTTAATGGAAAAATCTGTTTTCTTTTTATTCTTAGATTTTTTTCAATAGTTTACATATTATGTTTCTACTCATCAAAGTGTCAATTTTACATGTAAAAGTAAATTTGTACTATTTCAAAACTGCTTTGTTGATATCATTCCAACTTTCAAAACCTAAATGTCTAGTCCTTGCCTCATCCTATCTCGTCAGATATCATCTTGTAACTCTCAGTCTGACGTGTAACCTGGGATCTATCCTCCTTTTTTATTCTTACATTTTTTCAATAGTTTACATATTATGTGCCCTAATTAAAGGTAGGGATAGGTAAGTTGGAGAAACCGGCTCGAGATCGCTAGAATTTGAAAATACACAACCGGAGAAAATCTGCCACTTCCTTATAGAGCCCCTCCTCCAACACACACGAACGTGCACATGACCAATGAGGGCACGAGATAAGTTTGTGCACAAAACTGCTTTTCTGATATCATTTCAACCAGCCAAAGCTTAATCTCCAGTCCTTCCCACACTACGTCAGATAGCTTCTTGTAACTCTCAGTCTGACGTGTCTCCTGCGATGTCTCCTCAGGTTACGGCCACGCGGCTCCGAGCAGCGACTCGGGGAAAGTGTTCTGCATGTTCTATGCCCTCCTGGGGATCCCGCTCACTCTAGTGATGTTCCAGAGCCTGGGGGAGCGGATCAACACCTTCGTCAGGTACCTGCTGCACCAGGCCAAGAAGTGCCTGGGCCTGCGCCAAACGGCCGTGTCCATGGCCAACATGGTGACCGTGGGCTTCTTCTCCTGCCTCAGCACGCTGTGTGTCGGGGCCGTGGCCTTCTCCCACTGCGAGGGGTGGAGCTTCCTGCACGCCTTCTACTTCTGCTTCATCACGCTCACCACCATCGGCTTCGGGGACTACGTGGCGCTGCAGAGGGATGACGCGCTGCAGAACGACCCTCGCTACGTGGCCTTCTGCTTCGTCTACATCCTCATGGGGCTCACGGTGATCGGAGCCTTCCTGAACCTGGTGGTGCTTCGCTTCCTCACCATGAACACGGAGGACGAGCGACGGGACGCCAGGCAACGCGCGCTCGTTCCTGTCGGTAAACCCCGAGGAGAGGTGGCTCGACTGCTCCCCCTCTCGGCCTCCACCTCTTTAGCAGAAGATGCCACCAAAGCGAAGGATTTGAAAGGCGTCTACACCGAGGTGCTGCACTTCCAGACAATATGCTCCTGCTTGTGGTACAGGAGCAAGGAGAAGCTGCGGGGCTCCATCCCTCAGGAGCTGATGATATCGAATCCCTACATGCAGCAGAGCAGGAACTGTCCTCACTACGTGGAGCCGGGGTCCACGGGATGTGTTTGTAGTCCACGTCAATGCTCGAGCATCAGCTCCATAACTACAGGCCTGCACCTCTTATCTCCATTCAGGATGTTTACGAGACGCAGCTCCGTTTAAAACTCTCGATACAGCAGATTTCAGCACAGAACAATGTGTCTAGACTGCCAGAGAGCCGGCCTCACAGCAGAGACAAGACTGCTAGATGTTTGTGGTGCTATAATCCCAGTAAACAGTAGGACAAGACAACTCAAATATCAGTTTGAGGAAGGGTTGCTATGTTTGGAAGCAATGATGTGCAAAAATGAAAGAACATTTCTTAGTGCGAACAACGAAAGAAACAAACCAGGAATGTATTTGTAGAAATGCGCACTTATACTTATATAGTAATGCACTGAAGAGGAGTTTCACAGGTTGAACGTGCATGTACTATATATGAGTTTCATGGAGAAACTGACGGCATGTTATGCGAAAACGTTCAAAACTTGAAAGGGTTTGAAACGTTCAATACTTTTAATGTCAAAGGATTATTATCATATGCACAATAGCCACAGCGTTGTTGTTGTTGGCAATGGAAATCTGAAGTCCCAGACCCCGCTTAGAGTGCAGCATACAATATACTGAAGACTTAAAAAGAAAAAAGACAATAAAATAGTCCAAAATGCCAACGTAAAAGTCAACTATTAACGTTTAAAAGTCATGTTAAGTTTACACATTTGCAGGTAACTACTCAAAGGATTCTCTGAGTCTGTTTGCACATCACTTCTTTGAAGGTAGAAGTAACCTGTGGGTGTTAACAAGTCGTGAAATTAGACATCTATGCACACACACTGCAGACCACGAGGTGTTCAGGGTAAACAGGTGACAGCTGAACAGGTGCTGCAACAGGAACTAGAGGCGGAGTCAGTTGAGGAACTGCACAATAAGAAATGGAGAGATAACATCATTTTACCTCACCTACTGGTCTTAAACGGGAAAAGTCTAGTTTGCATTCGTTATTTTTCTGGGACAATTTTTAGGGCTCCGATCAGAGTTGGTGGGGAAAAGACAACAACATGGACATTTCGCCCCTTTCCTGACGCAATGCTATGAAATCAACAGGGATTTGGATAATTATTGTATTGTATTAACGTTCAAAACATACAATTAACATGCTCTCCTCAATGCAACCAGAGTCAATTGACAGAAACAGTAATTAAACCTCCATGATTGTCGTTAAACACACTAGAATGACAAGATAAATCCATCTTTATTTATATTTCCACCCTTTAATTCATAGAGTTAAATGTGAAAAGGAACATGTTTGAAATGCTCTTCTCAAAGCAACCAGACTCCATTGGCAGAAACAATAATTTTAGATTGCTGATTGTTGTCAAACACACTTTATTCAAACACAAATGTGTCTCGTTTAGGGGATTTAATTGACAGATGAGTTTCTCAACGAAGGGTCATGCAAAAGTATCAATGTAGCTTGCGTTTAGCACAATATGGGCTCATAGGTTTCTTGAAGATAAGTCCTTCAGCTTAGAAAGAGGACTAATTTACCCAATAAATTGACAAAGAATCACATGGTTTGAGAGTTTGAAAGAGAGACTAACTAACAGATACAAAATAACTGTTCATTACCCTGATTTATGGTGCATTTGTAAAACCTGAAAAACACAGAAAGACACACTTGTCTTCTGGCAATGGAAAAGGAGTTTATCGCCTATTTTTAGCAGGTGTTATGGTGTTTAAAAAAACTGCATTCTTGCGCTAATTTTGGAAGGAAAGGGTACAAGACTTCAGCTCTGCAGTAAATTCCCATTTAGTGTTTTTTTGTTAATTATCTCAGATATGCTGGTTTAACTCAGAGGTTATAGTCACATTATTTGTGATTGATGCAGCACCAGTTTAGACTTTGTGGTTTAATACAAGATGAAACCATAACAAATCGTGATTCTCAGAACTATATTAAAGCTGACACTCTGATAGCTCAACGTGACTCATATTTCTGTGTAGCTGCCTCTGTTATTGTGACTTTTCAGAGCTCTCTGCCCAAAATTCTGGTGCATCAATCACAAACGCTGCAGCATTATGTAACTACACAAGTGGGAAAAGTTCAGAAAAATCACGATGACATACCCCGAACACAGTAAAACTGCATTAACACAGAAGCAGGATGATCACAAGTAGACACTCAGCGGCACTGACTGAAAAAAGCCCAACATTAACAAAAACGGTTGGCTGCAGTGTGAGGGGTTTCTGTTCATTTGTCCACCCCTGTTGCCCCCAGTTGTTCATGTTGCAACACAGTCTCACGGCATTTCGTGTTATAGTCACGAAATGAATCTATTGATTCGTGTTCACCAACACGATTTCGCCATTTTTTTCGTGTCACACAGAACGATTTTAAAAGCAATGTAAATAATAACAAATTAGAAGGAAAAAGACATTTAAAAAAATACAGATTTAAGTATTCTGACACAGAACGATTTTAGAAGCAATGTATTTATATTGGTAGTATGTTTCGTGCCTGCACCAAATAATAACAAATTAGAAGGAAAAAAAGATGACATAAAATACAGATTTCAGTATTCTGAGGCTCTGAGCCATTTCTTTTCCTCGCGGACGGCAAAAAAACTCAGACATTATACAATTTAAAATAAAAGGGATAGGGTTAGGCTTAGGGTAAGATATTGAGTAAGAACATGTTTTTATGAACCACACAGCTTCTGGTCTTCCAAGACCCGACCGGACAAAAAGACGTGTTGCAGGCACGAAACATACTACCAATAGAAATACATTGCTTTTAAAATCGTTCTGTGTGACACGAAAAAAATGTGAAAATCGTGTTGGTGAACACGAATCAATAGATTAAATTAATTTCGTGACTAATAACACGAAATGCCGTGAGACTGGGTTGTCATATTAATCTAGCCTTGGCTTCACAGTGTTTTCAGGAACTGTAGTCAATCATCCAGAAGCTTGTGAAGTACACTTTAATTGAACAGTTTTGGAAATGATGTGCAAAAAGCTGAAGATAGGAAGAGATTAGCTTAGCTTCGAATAACAACTGGAAGCAGAGGAAACAGCCGGGCGCTGTCAAAAGTTCAGATAAAAATAGCTCCAACAACACTTCACTGCTAACACGCTGTTTATTGTTTGTTTAGGGGGAAAAGGTTTTTGGCTGAAATGCTAAATGAGACAATAAACTCCACTCGTATGCCTGTACCCTAAAGATACAGATTAAGCAAAAGAAAAGGATAAAGATAGAGCTAAAGATGACGCTAAGATGATGCTAAATATACAACTCACGGCATTTCGTGTTATTAGTCACGAAATTAATTTAACCTATTGATTCGCGTTCACCAAACGATTTTCGCATTTTTTTCGTGTCACACAGAACGATTTTAAAAGCAATGTATTTCTATTGGTAGTATGTTTCGTGCCTGCACCACGTCTATTTGTCCGGTCGGGTCTTGGAAGACCAGAAGCTGTGTGGTTCATAAACACATTTTCTTACTCAATATCTTACCCTAAGCCTAACCCTATCCCTTTTATTTTAAATTGTATAATGTCTGAGTTTTTTTGCTGTCCGCAAGGAAAAGAAATGGCTCAGAGCCTCAGAATACTGAAATCTGTATTTTTTGTCATCTCTTTTTCCTTCTAATTTGTTATTATTTGGTGCAGGCACGAAACATACTACCAATAGAAATACATTGCTTCTAAAATCGTTCTGTGTCAGAATACTGAAATCTGTAAAAAAAAATTATCTGTTTTTCCTTCTAATTTGTTATTATTTACATTGCTTTTAAAATCGTTCTGTGTGACACGAAAAAAATGGGAAAATCGTGTTGGTGAACACGAATCAATAGATTAATTTTGTGACTATAACACGAAATGCCGTGAGATTGTGTTGATTTAACAAGGCCCAAAAAGCTTCCTGTTAGCTTAGCCTAGCATAAATACTGGAAACGTCTTAACTGGCTCTGTCAAGGTTTATAAAAGTAATCTTACTAGAACCTCTAAAAGTAACTTATTAACATGTTATATCTTGGGTGTTTAATTCATTAAATTACCTTACATAAAATCAGAGGCAATCTAACAAAACCCATCAGATATTCTTGTTGTTTGTCTGTCTAAATCACATCTATTTCAGACAGTTGATGCAAAGTCATTTTAGGAGCAGTTTGGAGTGGCAGATGGGACGAGGTTTTGTGTGTTTGTACAATGGATAACAAACTGGTTGTCAATCACACATAAATATGCCATATTAGACAAAAAATACCCACCTTTAGATACAGTTCCTTGTATTTCCGGGTTTATTTTGGTGTAGGCATGATTTGATGAGATAACTGACACATTTCGGGATCAAACCTTAATTTAATTTAGGGAAAAAGGGCTTTCTTAAATGTTTGTCCACAGATGATATACTAACAACAGAGAGTAGCACATTTTAACCTGTTTTTATTAAAGGCATTTTTGGGAAATGTTCAACCAAGAGAAAAAGGAAGTGCAATAATCTGAAAATACTTTATTACAAGTATAAGTCCTGCATTTAAAAAAACGTAGAAGTACAAAGAACGTAGAAGTACAAAGAAACTCATTCTGCAGAAAAATGGTTGCTGTGAAAAAAGTACAATATTCCCAATATTATGAAACGCATGAGATACAAATACTTAAGTTAAGTACTTTTAAATTTGTACTCAAGCAGAAGTCAGAGTCAGAAAAGATGGGAATGGGGGAAGATTTTAAGTTGGATTCTAGTTATTTGACATTTTTGCTTTTTATTGTGGGTGGAAATAACAGCGATTTGACGCCAAATTAACATAAAAACTTGTGCATAAAGTACTATTTCATCTGACTGTGATGCCGATTAAGGAATTTATGGAAACAGACTGTTGTGATGGACTTCTGAAACACAAAAGTACTGTTTGCACGTGATAATGGACAAGGACGTTTTCTGCTATTGACAGCAGTACCCTACTGTATATGTTATGCAAGTACTGTATTAGTTTGAAACTTTGCTGCACAATAACTAACAGGTTTCTCTGTTAAAATATAACAGGGGGCAAAGTACTTGAAGTAATTGTACTTTTTTTTGTTATCTTAACCTGCCAAGAGATGTGTGCACAGTTGAGACTTATAATTTGTTTGTCAAGATTAATCACACTCTTCAAATCTATGTCAGAACAATATTATACTATTTTGCTCTAGAACATCCATATAAAATATTAAAAAGACGGATATTGTATCCAATATCTCTGTTTTTTAGTTTTGTTGTTTGTCGTGGCTGTCCTGATGAATCATTATTTTAAAGAGAGGACTTTTGCATGACTGTACACAATACAAGTATAAGATGTAGTCATGTGGTTTTAGCGTCTTCAAGCTGTTCCTCAGCCTGTGCGGTGTGAGAAAAGCCTGCTGAATGTATAGAAATGACCGTTGGGTCCAGATGGTTTCCCCCTGTGAATCCTGACTGAAGTCCAGCTCTGGACAACCTACAGCAGGTTAGTCACGACGAGCACAAAGTATGGCGGGTATTTATTGTGTCATAGTATGCGGCACTATGTATATTATACAACTCATCATCATGTGAGAACTAGGCAGAGAATACAACAGAAATACTTCAGATTAAGGCTTAAATACTGTTGATAATGCTTTTCAATTAGGACACCTCTAATGTTGTTTTTTGTTTGTTGATACAGCTTGGCTTTTTGGAATATCTTAGGGGTATATAATATCTTAATAATTCCCTCAAAATCTTAAATAACTTTCCTGAAAAGAACAATGTAAATTGGTTGTATATTTAAGATGACATTTCAATTAGTTCAAATTCATTTCTAGTGTGATCTTTAGCCCTTTAAGGCAGTACGTGCAATTTTGTACAAGCAAACCAAATGTCTCTAGAGTTAAAGTGATTTTTCTATTTTCTATGTGATTGCGCCCACTATAAGATATTTATAGGTTATATGTGTTCCCAAATGGAGCTCATCAAACCATCTGGTGAAAACTCCTGCATTTCTTCACATCACATCATTTAAATAGCACTAACAATTATATTATTCCCAAAATATTGTGTTATATATGTGCTTTATATGACTCAATATGAAAATAATGTGGCAATGATGCAGGAAAGGGCATGAATACAGTGAATAATGAGCACACAATCAGGAATATACTGTAAACAACTATCCTCATGAGTCTAAAAATTGATTAAATCACACATTTAAAATCACCACAATTCAGATATGATACATTTGTTTGCTTGCCACTGCAACATCAGACCAGATTGTAAAGCCTGGCCCTGAGCCGGCGTGTGAATCGGCTCTCAGCCATTAGAAGTGCGGAGAAAAGCAACAGAAGGAGTATCCATTCGACAAGTCCCTGTATTGACCCCCTGTGGCACGAGCATCTGCTGTTTTTTTAATTTGGACATAGTCCTGGGTATCTATGTCAACGACAGAAATAGTTTCACAGAGAAGGAGAAGGTCAGCAATGGCATTACGTCACCTTCTGGGCAGGTTAAAACTAAAGGTGTCTGTCACTTATATGTGCCAGTTTGGACACTTTAAAAGTGCGCTTTTTCATGTTTTCAACTCAAATAAATAGAATACAATTTTTTGTATCCCTGTTTCTGCAAATGCAAGTTTCTTCGATGAAGTAGGCTATAGCTAAACAACAGTTCATTTTCTCACTTAGAACTATTCATTTAGTGGATTTTAGGTTGTTAACTTTTAATACCAAAGGGTTAAAAACAAAAGAAAACTGAATTCCTGTTTGTATTTAGTTTCGAGTTCCCTTTATTGTAAGTCACTTAGTAAAACATTTTATAAAATGCTACTTTCTACTTATTCTCCACTACAATTCAGAAGTAAATATTGCACTTTTAATCGACAACATATATGTAGTACCCAGAGGTGGGAAGTAACTAAGTACATTTACGCAAGTACAGTACTTAAGTACAATTTTGAGGTACTTGTACTTTACTTGAGTATTTCCATTGTATGCTTCTTTGTACTTCTGCTCCACTACAATTCAGAGGTAAATTATGTACTTTTCCTCCACTACATGTATTAATACCTTTAGTTACTTTACAGATGTGGATGAATGATGTGAAATATAATCAAGTGTTAAATCAGACTTTAGTTCCACCTGGAGTATATTCACAAGCTACCCTGCAGTATACAAAGTCATTCAAACTAGCTGCACCTTTACCAGCTTTGAGAACACTTTAATGATCAATCATTATAAAACATATCATATATATTATTCTGAAATGGACCAATCTGCACAATGACTACTTTTACTGTCGCTACTTTAACTATATTTTGATGATAATACTTTTCTACTTTTACTTGAGGAACATTTTGAATGCAGGACTTTTACTGTAACAGAGTATTCCTACACTCTGGTACTTCTACTTTTACTCAAGTACATGATCTGAGTACTTCTACTTTTACTCAAGTACAAGATCTTAGTACTTCTACTTTTACTCAAGTACAATATCTGAGTACTTCTACTTTTACTCAAGTAGAAGATCTGAATACTTCTCCCACCTCTGGTAGTACCTTTAGTTACTTTACAGATTTGGATTAATTATGAGAAATATAATCAAGTGTTAAATCAGACTTTAGTTCCACCTGGAGTAAATTCACAAGCTACCCTGCAGTATACAAAGTCATTCAAATTAGAATTTTTAAAAAAGTCAGAATTTCTAGATAAAAATAAGAATTATGAGAATTTTTTTCTTTTCTTCTCAGAACAATGATATAAAATTCAGAACTAAAATGTGTTTTACATTTTTGGTCCAATGCAAATTGTTTTTCTCACGTGGCCCTAATGCGGTTGTCCGAGTCCCAGTGAACGCTACACCGGGGGCTCCTGCCACTTTAACCAGAGTTCAAACAAAGGCCCATTTCCAATCCACCCCCTACACCCATGGATGTATAATAAGAACTGGATACAGCGTGGGAGGCGGGGCCTCATTCATTCCTATGAGAGTTGCTCATTCGCGCATGATGATAAAATGGCCCAACTTTTGAGAGAGCGAAACGTCACAGATTACCCGGCATGCCTGAGAAGTACCCGTATGTGCGCTCATAGCGCATGCGCAACTTTAACCATGCCCCCCAAAATGCTCGTTCACATCAAGCACATCAATTTGCGTACACGTAACAGCACCGCACGTTTATGACAGCATGGTAATGTTTGTTATGATAGATTTGATATTAACGAGGCGGCAGTTAGCAGCTAGCGGTTAGCTAGTAATTATGCTAATTTACACATCAATCGTTATGTACTTTTATATTACGCTGTAACAGGATCTAGTGATATCCAAGCAACAGAGCTTCATTTAGCATGAAAGAATTATTGCACTGTATATATATATATATATATATATATATATATATATATATATATATATATATATATACACAGTGCAATAAGCTTCTTAGTGCAATAAGAAGCTACAGGGACGTTAATCTACGTCGGTAATATTAACTTTATTTAATACAACATTTACGGTACAAGATTTCATCATACAGCCCATGTAGTATAATATTTTACAAATTATGAATTACAGCAAACATGTGCAATATATCCATTATTACAGCTCCGTGGGCTGGCAGTAAGGCGATATGGGTCCGTTCTTATTGTGCATCCATGGGTAAAGATAAACGCATGTAGTGCTGAACACGTAACATGAACGTGCCGGGCGGCGCGGTCCCGTGGGTTAGATGCGCGTTCATAATGCAGAGGGAAATAACTCTCAGAATAACGTTATTAGCACATTTTACAACTTGAGGAATGAATGTTTTTAATAAGGGCTATACAAGTGTTCATACTGGGTAGTTTATTTAGTTTAAAAAAAATTATCCAACGATTTACAGACCACTCTTTCCCCATGTAAGTCAATGGGAAAAAGTGTTTCCGGGCCTGGCAACCAAAAGGAAGTGTAGTACCGCCGTTTGGCCAGCACGAATATTTTCATCAGAGTCCGGCGCACTTCCTGGGGGCTTGGCCTACACCCTACACACTACCTCTCCGTTTGCATATTTGCGCGTTCGCGCGGAGGGTCAGCCACATTAAGTGCTGTTCCAAACCAACGAGTGTGGAAGGGGAGTGGGTTATCAAGCCCTCAAACAGCGAGTCTGATAAATTGCGATGTTAAAAACCTTGTGCTAACCTCATTTTTGTTTTACTTAAACTGAAACTTAAGCTCGCTCCATTGCGGAGATATTCCCGCGAGAGTGCGGAAAACTTAATTTTATTTATTTATTTAAAATGTGAAATTGTACCAATATACTCACGGACCACTAGGGGGCGCTCACGGATCACCAGTGGTCCGCGGACCACACTTTGAGAAGCACTGATCTAGAAAAAGGTAAATGTGTGCATTTTATTATAAAGTTGTGTATATTTACAGACTGTTGCAAAAACTAAGAAGCTTATAAACATCAGGTTTAAAACTAAAAGAGCTTTACAAAAAAGTAACACAATTAAGATGTTTGGAGTTTTATTTTAGTTATTAATTTTAATTTTTAGTCTAAGAGATGCTGATTTGAAACCGTTGTTACATACAGTTACGGCATTTCCTGTTTCTGCCGGAGAGAGGGGAGTTTGTCCCAAAGCTTGCCGCTGTATTTACTCCCTCCATCTGACAAGAGGGAGCCTCGTTGAGCTGCGAGTCTCACTCCACGGAGTTCACTCCGTCACGGAGGGGTAGGGTGTAGGGCGTGGTTTGGGATTGGGCCACAGTGACAGTGTGGGTTCAGAGTCCGAGGAGAAGCAGCTGTGTTCCCCAGCAACATGGAGCTGAAGACCCTGGCCCTGAACGCGTTTGCACAAAACAAGCAAGCCGCCCTCCTCATCGGGGGAGCCGGCGTCGCTTTTCTGGGACTCGGCCTCGGCTATAAATACCTGCGAAAGCCCGAAAAAGTAGTCCGTGTGGGCGTAGTGTCTCAGCTCCTCATTCACCCGCTGAAGTCTGGCAGAGCCGTGTCTGTTCCCCTGGCGGAGTGCCTCCAAATCGGCCTGAAGTTTGGAGAGCTGCAGGATCGGTGAGAGTTAAGAAGTTGGATCTTATGGTGCGATTCTGGATGCAAGTGTGCTGTAATTTAAAAGTTGGCATTGAAATGAAAGATGAATTCGCCTTATCAAGTTAAACAAACATTTCAACACTAGTTGTCTGCAGGATCAGTGAGGTAGGTTAAAGGTTAATATGTTGTTATTGTTGGTGCATATCATTGCTTTGGAGAGCCACACTTTTGATTTAATGTAGGAATTTGCAAAGTGTAAAGTAACTAAGTACATTTATTTACAAGTACTGTACTTAAAGGTGGGGTATGTCATTTTGGAGAAACCAGCTCGAGTGCGCTAGAATTTGAAACTACGCAGCCGAAAAAGATCTGCCTCTTCCTTCAGACTTCCTTACAGAGCCCCTCCTCCAACAATATAACAAAAAGTGTTTCTGAAATAAATTACATACCCCACCTTTAAGTAGTTTTCTAGGTACTTGTACTTGAGTATTTTCATGTTATGCTACTTTATAGTTCCAATCCACTACATTTAAAAGGTAGCCATTTTACTCCACTACATTTAACTAAATTAAACCAGGACTAACTCTTTAAGTCACAAAGGAGTGAAATTATTAAAATATTTTACAAAAAGTCAATCAGAAATGTGTTTGTCAGTACATTTGAACAGTAACCTGCTACTTGATGCAACAATATTATCTAGAAATGTCACATACATAAATATAATTATGAAAGCACATGAAGGCCCCTTTTCTGCACTTTTTATACTTTAAAGGGGACCTATCATGCAAAATGCACTTTTGTACGTCTTTTATAAATGAATATGTGTCCCCGGTGTTCCAGGGAACTCACCAAGTGTCAGAAAACACAACCCTCTCTATTTTCCTCCATACCCAAATCTCTAAAAAAAGGGGCTGCAACGGATCTGATAAAAACTGATCCAGATTTGAACACTGTCCTGACGTCAGGACGGTGGCGCTACGGCTATTGGGCCAACTCCACCAATCAGGAGGAGACAGCCACGGCCATTGCCGTTCGAAAGCGCTGGAGACGCTGTAGTACATATGCCAGGCCTATAGATGGTGCTGTTCTCACTGAATCTGCCCTTGCTAAAACAGATCTAAAAAACTGTCAAATTGAGCGAAAATGAGGCATGGCTAAAATGCATGATCCTGTTTGGTATTTTGAAAAAAAAAAAGTATAAATATGCCTTATATAGGTATGGTCCTACACTATATTATTCAAATATAGCATGATAGGTCCACTTTAAGTAGTTAGCAGTTACTCAAGTAAAGCATCTGAATACTTCTTCCACCACTTAAAATTTGACATTCAAATGAAAATTCACTATATCAAGTTAAACAAACATTTCAACACTATCTTTCTGCAGGATCACTGAGATAATGAGATTAAAGGGTAATTGTTTTCGGGCAGTGGAAAGTTAGCACTCGAGATAAGATAAACCTTTATTTGTCCTTGGAGGGAAAATCAGGTGGCATAGCATCAATGGAAATATTTTTATTTTACATCTGCACAATAACCATAGAGTTTTGGCAAAGAAAAAGTATCAGGCTCCTCCAACGTACAACATTCTTACCATGCAAAGAAAAAGACGTAAAATAAATGAGTGCATTAGACATAATGGTGCAAGAATTTGAAAAATACATGCAGATATGATAAGTTAATCATTCAATTATATACTGCACAGTAGAATAAATACTACTGTAATATGATATACAAATGTGAGTGAGATGAGAGGGAAAAGCTGAGAGGACAGTTTGAGTTCACCCTGCACAAGAAAACCAAGAATACAAAATAAAAATGTTACCTAAACACAGAGGGTGTCTGGATTCTGCATGGCTCAGTCAATAGTCAACATAAACATTTAAATAAGTATAATACTAGTATTGTAATGGCAATTGTAATGTTACAATGTCCTATATCCTTTGCCATTACTTCACAGGGTTTAGAGCAGGGGTGTCAAACTCAAGGCCCGGGGGCCAAATCCGGCCCGCGACTTCACAAGAGCTCTGAAAGAATATGATATGTTTATTATATGGTTACATGGCGATTTACAGAAGCACGTTGCCCATAAACTACATGTCCCATAATGCATCTCAAATTTGAAAAAGGTAAATGTGTGCATTTTATTATAAAGTTGTGTATATTTGCACTGTTGCAAAAACTAAGAAGCTTATAAACATCAGGTTTAAAACTAAAAGAGCTTTACAAAAAAGTAACACAATTAAAGATGTTTGGAGTTTTATTTTAGTTATTCATTTTTATTTTTTGTCTGATTTGAAACCGTTGTTACATACAGTTAGGGCATTTCCTGTTTCTCACTTTTTTTTGTTCAAAATGTCACTTTTTTTTTCAAAATGTCACCTTTTTCATGTTACTTTTTCCCCCCCAAAATGTCACTTATTTCTTCAAAATGTCACCTTTTTCATGTTACTTTTTCCCCCCCAAAATGTCACTTATTTCTTCAAAATGTCACCTTTTTTTTGTGACTTTTTTTCTCCAGAATTTGGCAGACTTTTGTGACATTCTCACTGAAGAGACTTGCAATTACTTACCCTAGAGAAGTTATTACCCTATCAGATAATAATCCAATGCAGAGGCAATCATGTAATATAATGCATTATTTTATATATATATATAAAATATTTATGTATTTTGATATAGTCTTAAAGTTACAACCGGCCCTTTGAGTGCAACCATAATTCCTACGTGGCCCGTGATGAAATTGAGTTTGACACCCCTGGTTTAGACACAAACAGATGATTTTCCGATCCATTGCTGCAGTTTAGAATGATGTTTTATTTAGCGTTGTACATACCAAGGTTTAATTACAGTCAATAGTTGGTCTGGTGTAATCTGTGTGCTCTTCCTCCTGTGTCCTTGTCCTTTCCTGTCACCTATGACTCCTTTTATACACCCGGTGCAGCTAAGCCACCAAGTGTTCAAAATAGTATTGCATTATACATATAAATAAAGTAAACTGAGACACCAACAACACCATAAAATGGCTCCTACAAGTATAAATAGTGATTGTTTTCAGTAGTGGTGTTCTTTGAACTGTCCAACATTATTATAAAATAGACCGATTTGAATTGCTAAATTCAAATGCAGCAATCCATTAATGTAGGACAAAGTGGACCAATGGAAAAGCTTTTATTTTGAGCACATTTGGATTCAATTACAATCCTTGCAGATCTTAAAAAATAAAAATCACTTTGCCTTTTAAGAAATGATTTGGTTACAGGGCAAACACA
Source organism: Trematomus bernacchii (assembly GCF_902827165.1). Classification (NCBI taxonomy): domain Eukaryota; kingdom Metazoa; phylum Chordata; class Actinopteri; order Perciformes; family Nototheniidae; genus Trematomus; species Trematomus bernacchii. The sequence goes on from NW_022987723.1 coordinate 631,642, forward strand.
ACAAAATGAGATGCAGGTAAAATATTAAATAATTAAATACAAAACCATAAGAAATGTAAACAATAGAAAACTGATAAACAATAACTGATAGGATATACATGAGAGTAACACATGCGTCACTTCCGGGCAAAAAGTACGGCTCCGCCCACTTTTGGGGGAAGACAAAGCTGTCATTTGAATGGCGCTCAATACAAATTCTGAAGTTTTTGCCAATCCGATCAGAAATTTAAGAAAACCGTGGATTTGTGGATCTTCAAAGAGCCCGATTACGATGGCCAGTCAGGCAAACAATTACATTACATCATTGGAAATCGAAGATCGGGCTCAATATATGGTTAAATATAGCAGTAGGGGCCGTAATTTTCGCCCGGAAGTGACGTAGGTGTTACTCTCATCTATAGCTAACAGATAACGGATATATCATAAATTGACTCCTAAATATATTAATTATCACATCTTACCACAAAGTCATTAGACAAGTTTGGTGTTTTATAACTCACCCATTTTTCCTCAAGGACATGAACTTTAATTATTTTACTCGTTGTTATTTTTTCCCCTTGCAGATTTTTTACATTGTCCAATCATCTATATTATACAGGGGTGTCCAAACTACGGCCCGCGGACCATTTTGAATCGGCCCTCAGCAAATTCAAAAAGTATAATGGAGTATGGCCCACAAATGAAACTTGTGCTTGTCTTATATTGTAGTTCATAAATATACATGTAAACATATATTACATAGTAGTATTCATGTGTTAATAAGACCACTTTTCAAATAAATTCAATTAAAGTTGGAAACATTTTCATATCTTAGTTGATAAGAAAAAAGCCCAATGACTTATTTACATAACAAGCTTGAAATAAACCCTTCTTATTTCTCCTTATTATAATCACTCTGAGGCTTCTGTTTTAAGGGATGAGCTGCCAACACTCACACGCATCATGTACCTTTGATTGATTTTGCTAACTTATAACTGAACTTATGAGGCAGTAAACCTCAAGTGAGTGGCCCAGCCCTCCGTATATTTTTCTGTATGTGGCCCTCGTGAAAAAAGTTTGGACCCCCCTGATCTACGGACATATGGAGTGAAATAAACATCCAGAAAACTGCAGGCCTTCCTTACAGAACCATGTTTCATGTATGATTCCTGTATTAATGTCTGTTTCCCTGCAGACACTGGCTGGTGGTGACGGAGGATGGTCACATGGTGACGGGCCGACAGCATCCTCGCCTGGTCCTCCTCTCTCTGACCTGCGAGGACGGCCATGTTTGTTTGAGCGGCCCGGACATGGAGGAGCTGAGATTCCCCGTCAAACAGCCCGACAACAGAGTCATCGGCTGCAGGTCCAACATCATGTCTGACTCTCAATACATAACTGTTCATTCAGCTGATGCTTTTAAACAAAGCCCCTTACAATAACTGAATCAGCCATGATAAAAACAACTCGGAACAGCAAGAAATCCTTCAAGTACATTAGCTTCAAAAAGTCAAACCATTTGAAGTCAAACCATTTTGAGGGCTTCGTAATAAATGAGAACTTTTTTATTTTTTTGTTGGACAACAACGTGATCGACTGCAGGTCCAACATCAGGGTCTAATCGAGTCTGACTCTCAATACATTACATTTACAAACCAACTTACAATAGGTGCAAACAGCCACGAGGATAACAACTCATTAAAGTACATTTGCTTCAATAAACCAAACCATTTTCTTCATACAGAAATGAGAAGGTTTTTTAAATGTATTTATCAGATTCTAATAGCAAAGCTGCAGGCGAAAGTAACAGAAGATGAGAGTTAAGAGTTATTTATATTATATACATTTGAGTGCTGTCGTGTTGCTGATAAAAAAGGAACAAAAAAGTCATTTTTTTCAGCTCAAACACCAGTTAATTCTGTCATTTTAGGATTTCTAGATCCTATTATTTCCCAAAGATAGTCAGAAAAGATACCATGTTATTGGTACCATACTTGTTATTTTGTCTCCTATGTATGCATTATGTTGTTGTTGTGCTGCAGAGTTTTCGGAGCGGACATCCAGGGTCGGGACTGCGGAGAAGAAACGTCCCGCTGGCTGACCCGGTTCCTGGGGAAGGAGCAGACCTTCCGCCTCGTGCACTTTGAACCCCAGATGAGAGGGAGGCAGTCTCAGGACGCTGGGCCGCTGCTCCCTCCCTTCGAGGTGAAGTGTGGCTTTGAGTCCCAGATTTTAACGCTTTGACTGAATACCCCTATTTAAGATTTTCCATTTATATTCACCTTAATGTCAGCTTTGCGACCGCGTGTTAGGGCCATTGTAGGTAAATAAAAACCTGCCTAAAGTGGTGAATTTTAGGGGTAAAAATCCCAAACTTAAAGGTCACCTATTATGCAAAATCCACTTCTTCATGTCTCTTCTACATCAACATGTGTCCTCTCTTCTTCATGTCTCTTCTACATCAACATGTGTCCTCTCTTCTTCATGTCTCTTCTACATCAACATGTGTCCCCTCTTCTTCATGTCTCTTCTACATCAACATGTGTCCCCTCTTCTTCATGTCTCTTCAACATCAACATGTGTCCCCTCTTCTTCATGTCTCTTCTTCATGTCTCTTCTACATCAACATGTGTCCCCTCTTCTTCATGTCTCTTCTACATCAACATGTGTCCCCTCTTCCTCATGTCTCTTCTACATCAACATGTGTCCCCTCTTCTTCATGTCTCTTCTACATCAACATGTGTCCCCTCTTCTTCATGTCTCTTCTACATCAACATGTGTCCCCTCTTCTTCATGTCTCTTCAACATCAACATGTGTCCCCTCTTCTTCATGTCTCTTCTTCATGTCTCTTCTACATCAACATGTGTCCCCTCTTCCTCATGTCTCTTCTACATCAACACGTGTCCCCTCTTCTTCATGTCTCTTCTACATGTCTCTTCTACATCAACATGTGTCCCCTCTTCCTCATGTCTCTTCTACATCAACATGTGTCCCCTCTTCTTCATGTCTCTTCTACATCAACATGTGTCCCCTCTTCTTCATGTCTCTTCTACATCAACATGTGTCCCTCTTCTCATGTCTCTTCTACATCAACATGTGTCCCCTCTTCCTCATGTCTCTTCTACATCAACATGTGTCCCCTCTTCCTCATGTCTCTTCTACATCAACATGTGTCCCCTCTTCTCATGTCTCTTCTTCATCAACATGTGTCCCCTCTTCCTCATGTCTCTTCTACATCAACATGTGTCCCCTCTTCCTCATGTCTCTTCTACATCAACATGTGTCCCCTCTTCTTCATGTCTCTTCTACATCAACATGTGTCCCCTCTTCTACATGTCTCTTCTACATCAACATGTGTCCCCTCTTCCTCATGTCTCTTCTACATCAACATGTGTCCCCTCTTCTTCATGTCTCTTCTACATCAACATGTGTCCCCTCTTCTTCATGTCTCTTCTACATCAACATGTGTCCCCTCTTCTTCATGTCTCTTCTACATCAACATGTGTCCCCTCTTCCTTCATGTCTCTTCTACATCAACATGTGTCCCCTCTTCCTCATGTCTCTTCTACATCAACATGTGTCCCCTCTTCCTCATGTCTCTTCTACATCAACATGTGTCCCCTCTTCATGTCTCTTCTACATCAACATGTGTCCCCTCTTCTACATGTCTCTTCTACATCAACATGTGTCCCCTCTTCTTCATGTCTCTTCTACATCAACATGTGTCCCCTCTTCTTCATGTCTCTTCTTCATGTCTCTTCTACATCAACATGTGTCCCCTCTTCCTCATGTCTCTTCTACATCAACATGTGTCCCCTCTTCTTCATGTCTCTTCTACATCAACATGTGTCCCCTCTTCTTCATGTCTCTTCTACATCAACATGTGTCCCCTCTGTGGAAAGAGACTCTGAAAGTTTCAGGAACAAAGATTCTCTCTCTTTTTGTCCTGATCCATTTATATAAAAACCTGTCTGAAAATGAGCTGATCAGATTTTGGCCACTTTATGATGTCATAACGATGTTTTGGCTTGTTTAACCATTAGCCAATCAGCAACCAAGGTAACAATATCAACCCCTCCTCTGGCTTTGTGATTTCTTAACAGCCTTGCCATCAAATTAAAACTATATTTGTAAAATGTTTTGAGAAAAAAAATGAAAATAATAGTTTTCTTTCTGCTTTTTTAAAGCTGTTTACAGAGTTTAAGTGTTCCCAGAATGTCCCAAGCAGAAGAACAGGATTTATTTCTCTCCACTAGGTGGCGTATCCGGACGAGGCTCCTGTGATGCTCCTCTCCGAGGCCTCCGTGCAGGATCTGAGCAGCCGGCTGGAGGAAGACGTCACTGTGAAGCGTTTCCGCCCAAACATCGTGATCAGTGACTGTGAAGCCTTCGCTGAGGTGGGTTTCAACATCTGTGAATAATGCTCTGGGGCCTCATTTATAAACGGTGCGTACGCACAAAAGATGGCGTACGCCAGTTTCTACGCACTGTTTGCGATTTATAAAAAAACTAACTTGACGGGAAAATGTGCGGTCCTCCACGCAAACTCTGACCCATGCGTACGCACTAAGCACAACAACGGGAGAGACGAGAAACTCCAACACCGTTGGCAGAAGGAAGAATGGAGAGAAATATGTGGAAATAATACCATAAATAAAATGTCACCTCTCATTTATCAAATATGAAGAATTCATTTTCAAACATTGATTAAAGCCAATCTTAAAATGATTAAACAAACGCCTGTTTGAGACTCCTCAGTGCACACAAAAACATAACTTGGATACATAAATAAATACGGATATGCTATTTAAAACCACCTCGAATATGTTGTGTTAATGTAATGAAATGTATTCTCATAAATGATGCGGTAAGCAGGAGGACAGAATTACGTCTAAACTGACGCCGTTTTGCTTTTCTATAGTTGTAGATACGAGCATGGTTTTATATACTATCACGTTTAATCGTGTTTTATGCCGTTCGCCAATGCCTACTTGATAAGTCGCTCGTAAAACACAGGAGGTATGGAAACTAAGAACACCATATGTGGTCAATTGTACAGCTAATATAACACAACACATTGTATTTCCTTTAACTGGTGGATTATGGATATATAGTTGCTGATCGACAGCTGGAACACAAACCACCAAATACAACAAAATAATTCAGATCCAGTCGTCATGACTCCACCCCGGAGGGATTCCCCGATCATTTCTTACAGTTTCTCATCAAGGGGGTGTCTCCTGTCCCCGGGACAAACACACTGCCTGAGGAAGGTTATGTGTAATTTTTCGGACCACTTATTTATTTATTTTGGTGACGATCCGACCTCCATGCTGCTACTCTGGTTCAAACTGCATCCACCAAACAATATGATTTATCTCGACCTCCCCAAAATAACCAAAATCTGACACGGTGTGAGATGTCTTTTTTAGCTGTTCTGTCATCATTTCCTGCGATCTTCTTCATGCAGTCAGTCAAAATGAATGAATGAATGGGCGTTTCTTTGACTATTTATAGGCAAATATGGGCGTTACGTGAAGCCTGCAAAAGCTGCGCCGCATTTCGAGTTGATTGTGATTTCTAAAGGGAAACCGGCGTAGGATGTGCCGCACGCAAGTCCTGTGCCGGTACGCAGTCTTTTATGAATCGGAAAGTGTCGGTGCGTATTTATTTTCTTTGTCCTACGTAAGCAACCTTCCCACGTCAATCCTACGCAAGGCTTTATAAATGAGGCCCCTGACCCCTCTGAACAGAAATCTAAACACACCAAGGCAGTCCCGCAAAGATTAGGAGGTTTTCCTTCTTAAAATATCAGGTTTGTTCTGTCATAAAAGCTCAAGAAATAACAATATCTGAGAAAACAAATTACATTATTATAAAATAAACTTAATTGGTGAAATTCCAAAGAAACTACACAGTATATAACGTAAAAAAAAAGCCTTAATCTGGCATCAATCAGTATTATTAAGCAATATAATTCATATTGTATAAAGTATTTTAACCTTTTTGTACTTTGTGTATACTTTGACGCTGACACTTGTGTACTTAAGTAAACTTGTGCATGCTGTACTTTCTTTGTTAATAAACAAATGTGTTGTATTAGCAAGAGGCAGCATTACAGTCCAGTACTACTTACCCGAGTCATTATATCCACTTTAGAAGATAAGATGGATTATTTATCATGAACATCATCGTGTAATGAAAGCAGTCAACCCTACAATATTAACATCCAATTATTTAGTCAAAACTGTATTTTATAAAATCCATCCCTTATCACCATAAACACTGTCTAAACGATCAGATGAAGGTTTTCCCTCGTGTGTGGAGAAACGATCATTTTCTCTCGTGACTAATCCCTCACCCTTTTCAGTGTGAGCGGCGCGGACTAAATTTAACTCAAACTGTTTCTCTTTTTCAGGACTCGTGGGTAGATATCCAGATCGGCAGCGTGAGGCTTCAGCGTGTGAAGTCATGTGGACGGTAACTCAGAGGACGCTTCACACAGATTTAATCACGTTATCCTTTCACCTTATGTAGCCGCTCCTTTTCCCCACTTCCGGTTCAGATGCATGTGTTAGTCCGTAGATCAGGGGTGTCCAAACCTTTTTCACCGAGGGCCACATACAGAAAAATATACGAAGGGCTGGGCCGCTCACTAGAGGTATTTTGCCTCATAAGTTCAGTTATAAGTTAGCAAAATCAATCTAATGTAGGTAAATTATTCTTGATACTTGAAAATGCTTTAAGAAACACAATAGCCTGCATCACAGCTCTCCATAGGGTTTACTTTATTGTGTTAGCAGCTCATCCCTTAAAACCGAAGCTTCAGATTGCTTATGATACGAGGAAATATGAAGGGTTTATTTCAAGGTTGTTATGTACATTTGTATTTGGGCTTTTTTCTTATCAACTTAGATTTGTTAGAACATGTTTTCAACTTTAAAGGTCACCTATCATGCTATTTTTAGGCAATAGCATAGGTCTCAAATATATACAAATATATAAAAAACATGTCTATGAAGTGTTTTGCTCAAAATACCAAACAGATCACCCATTCTAGCCATGCCTCATATCCCTCTATTTCACTTCCTGTTTCAAAAGTGCTGATTTTGGGTATAAAGCTTTAAAAAAAAAAAATTATACAAAATTAAAAAGGAGGGGGCTGAGCTCATGCGGGACCCGGCAGCTACTGTCTAAACTAAATACTGCCGTGATGAAACGCCATATCATGGATTATCAAGGATTATTTCTGAAACAGTATGGAGCTCAAAGGCTTTCTCTCTTGCCGGTTATACCACAAGGTGAGTTCCTTTTTATATCCTGCTTCTTCACACACATGCTCTCCAGTACAGGTTAGCTCTGAGTGTTAGCGATGCTAATGTAAACACCGACCATATTACGTCCAAAACCGTCGGGCATTGTTTCTGATAGCAACGTTTCTGATAGGGCCGTGGGTCCACATTTCAGATATTACGTCATATCGGACGCAAATCTGGATCAGCTCCGTTGTAGCCCCGTTTTTAGAGATTTGGGTACGGAGGAAAAGAGAGGGTTTTATTTTCTGACGCTGCGTGAGTTCCCTGACACACCGGGGACACATATTTTATGTATGAAAGACATCAAAAAGTGCATTTTGCATGATAGGTCCCCTTTAATTGACTGAATTTATTTGAAAAGTGGTCTTATTAACACATGAATACTACTGTGTAATATATTTGAACATATATATTTAACAAGTACATTATAAGACAAGCACAAGTTTCATCTGTGGGTCATATTTCATTATACTTTTTGAATTTAAAGGTGGGGTAAGTTTGAGAAACCGGCTCGAGATACACTTTTTGTTATATTCCATGGAATGCTCTCAACATCCCGATAGTAATGAATATCTGAAGTGCTTTGACAAAAATCCATAAAAAAAAGTCATCTGTGGAAGCCGTGGCGCTGTAAAAAGCACGACCAATCATCTGAGCCGGCCCGGCTAAAATAACTGGATGGCCTACCTGCCTGTCAGCCTTCCATCTCGTGCACAAACTTATCTCGTGCCCTCATTGGTCATGTGCGCGTTCGTGTGTGTTGGAGGAGGGGCTCTGTAAGGAAGTGGCAGATTTTTTCCGGCTGTGTATTTTCAAATTCTAGCGCACTCGAGCTGGTTTCTCCAAAATTACCTACCCCACCTTTAAAGATAACAATGAGTAAAATAATTAAAGTTCATGTCCTTGAGGAAAAATGGGTGAGTTATAAAACACCAAACTTGTGTAATGACTTTGTGGTAAGATGTGACAATTAATATATTTAGGAGTCAATTTGTCAACATGAATACTGTGTAATATATTTGAACATAATATATTTAAGAAGTACAATATAAGACAAGCAGAAGTTTATTATACTTAAGTCATTATACTTTTTTAATTTGCTGAGTGAGGGCCGATTCAAAATGGTCCCCAGGCCGTAGTTTGGACACCCCTGCCTTAGTTCTTCCGGTTTAGCATTTAGCATTACACAACAACAATGAATACAGACCCCTCCATCCTCTGTGAGTGGCTGCAGGATGAAATATGACTTCTGATGTTTTCCAGGTGTGTTTTCACCACCGTTGATCCTGAAACGGGAGTGATCTCCAGGAAGGAGCCTCTGGACACACTGAAAAGGTAAAATTCGACTCAAATATTATAAGAGGAAGTGTATTTTTCTAATCACAAATGTTTATAATCGGCACCATCACACTTCAGCATAAATTAGGAACATTTGTGTTTCATGTATGGCTGCAATTTAGGATTGTTTTCATTGTTGATTAATCATTTAATATATAAAATATCAGTAAATGGTGAATAACGTCCATCCTAGGTTCTCAAAGTTTTGTCAGTCCATATTCACATAATTTGATATAAAACAGAGAAAAGCAGCAAATATCTATATTTCAGAGGCTGGAAACAGCATTTTCTGACATTTTCTTGCATATAACAGTTAACTTATTACAAATATAGTTGCCGATTATTCTTCTGACAACTTTCTAATTAATTACTTGGCTGATCTGATTTCATGCAATCCAAATTCAAAGCTTAACATTTGGCTGTTTTTCTCAGTACTGACTTGAACAACTATTTAAGTATTTATATATAGCATCATTGAGTTTGGTCAGTCAAACGCACCAAAGTGGACTCTTTCCCTCAAGGAAGTGTATTTCTAAAAACTAAAACTATCTTTTTTCCTGTCTGACTTCACACTAAAAGCCTTAAAACTCTTCCTGATTACATTTCTTTCACAGCTATCGCCTGTGCAAACCCTCGGATCAGCACATCTACCAAAAGTCTCCTCTGTTCGGACAGCTGCTCATCGTGAAGCAGGCGGGGATCCTGCAGGTCGGAGACGTCGTGTACAAGATCAGCCGCTGATGAAAGGAGTGACTAACATGTTACATGTTATTACATGTACAGCACTTTGGCTCGACCAAAAATCACTTTTAAATGTGCTTTTATAAATAAAACTTGATTTGATTTGATGTTAACTACACTTTCACGGTATAATCACTGTGCTAATCCACACCGAAGAAAGCACTTGCATAGACGTTGTGTGCACGCTGTATTTTCTAGAGAAGCACAAATGAGCCACATAAATGTTCACTGTCTTCAAATGGTGCTGTGATTCACACATATGAGGTAATGCTGTTGACAGTACAGTAACAAACATGTATTGTTGGTTATTTTGACTGCATACTGTATATGTGATATCAGTTGTTTTGTAACACTACCGGTGCTTGAATTAAAGAATACCTGAATTGTCACCTCTATGCTTTGTGTTTCTTTTTGGTTGGTTTGCATCTTTGTGTCCTCCATTGGTGTGTCTTTTATCGTAAAGATGCATCTCTTTAGAGCACATGTGTCAAACTCAAGGCCCGGGGGCCAAATCAGGCCCTTGGTGGATTGAATTTCGGCCCGCAAGATAATTTCTAATTACTATTAGATCTGGCCCGCCGGTATATTGCACGCACACCTTCACTCAATCCTGAGGATCTCCTCAGCTCAGAGCCTGACCCCAAACATTGATGAACTTGCACCCAAGATGAGATGCCAAGTATCTGGCTTGAACTAGCATCACAGAGCAGCACACTGAGTTTACATGGATGTTTCCTTCTGCACTTTGTTTCTTGAGACAACAGGGCATGTTTGGTTTTTTCTTTGAGGGAAATAGTTTTTTTGAAGCTGTTGTTGGCCTGTGGAAAAATGTACTCATAAGAAATGAATGCAACTGATTATTTAATGTTTAATGTTGTTTTTATAGGCAATCATTTAAGCTTTGTTAGTTCCAGGTTTAATATGTGCAATAAGTTCATTTCAATAAGTTCTGCAATAAACATTGAACCAGTCCGGCCCTCGACTAGTACCCATTTTTTTATTTTGGCCCACTGTGTATTTTTGGCCCACTGTGTCTAAACCCCTGCTTTAGACATTTTAAGTTTCTTCTTTGTCTCTTTGTGTCTCCTGGCTTGTTTTGTGTCTCTTTTTTTGGTTTATTTACATATTTTGGTGGACATTTGCGTCTCTCTCTGTGCCTCTTTTTGATTGTTGGTGGTGATTTTTGTGTCTCTTTTAGATTATTTTTGTCTCCGGTTGATTTGGGCCTGTGTTTTGCTCTTAGTCCCTCTTTGTAGTCCTCTTGTGTCTCCTAGTTGGCTTTTTTTGTGTCTCTTTTTGGTCGTTTTGCATATTTCTGAGGAGATTCTCACCTTTTGTGGCCTTTTTGCGTTTTCTTTCTAGTAATTCTGTGTCTCTTACGACGCATCTTTTCAGACATTTTGAGTCCTATGTCTCTGTGGTAGTTTTGTGGCTCTTTTTGTCCCTTCTGTGACTTCCCAACAAGAAATACTAGCCTCTCCTTCAGGGCCCCCAAACCTATGGAGCCCTTGGTCCTCTGCCAAATATCCCCGATCAGTAATCATGCCGTGACTCGGAGGCTCTACAAATTGTACGTTTGTCCCCGACACAGAAAGCTGGATGCTCATTTTGGGTTCTAATCATTACCTTGGGCTAAAATCTAACATGAAAATCCTGTCACCTACTTCCTCTAAGAGCAGCTTCTTACATGTCAACTTAACTGCAAGGAATTCAACAAAAAAGACACTGAAAGCTCCACACACCCTCTTCATGTTGTGTGTGATTTCACGTGACAGTAAAGAGCTTCTTCAGACGTAAAGTGCCCCCTCTAAGGGTCCAAACTGCCTCGGGTAATGACAAAAACGAGCTGTTGTGTTTCAAACTTTAGAGGAAACAAATGTGTTGAAACACGAAGTTGAAAGTCCAAAACGCCACGCCGTGTGTTTTTATTCCAATCAGGGACGTTTCAGCACAAACGAGTAGTTACGGGGGTCTGTAATTTGCTGGGTCCCGGGTTAAAAAAACGCATAGAGGACACATTTAGACGCACATTTAATATGAGTGCAACCCTGTATATTTACAAACCCTCCACCACTTTAAATAAAGGTGCGAGATGTGAGGAGTGATGTGGGGAAGAACCCCGAAAGTTTCCAGACTAGCGTCACCTTAGAGAAATACTTTCATTTCATTCTGCTTTGTTTTGAGACGAAGCTTCACTGAAATCTAACAAGAGAAGAACAAGACCTGATGATGAAACAACATTATTTCTATTTCTATAATGCAGGAGCAGATGTTTTTTTGTATGCATGACATCTGTCTAATTTGTATTCTCATGGTATGTCATACTTGTGGGGGAAACTTCTGTAGCAATGGAGAGTCAGGACTCAAAGAGACACGAGGAGAGCTGGAGCTTTGATGGCAAACACTGACGGTTTATTTGGAGTTACGGCCGGAGAATTGACAAGACATGTGGTGTGTCACGAGTTGACACAGCGGTTGCCAAACCAATTCTGAAGAACTCTTTCTGTAATTTGAGGTTTTAACTAGTTCAGTGTACATACAAACAAATATGGACCCTGAATCTAACTAGAGCTCTCGTCCATAGAAAAGAATGGGCGCCAGGGAACCTTCGTCCCTGAACAGTAAACTACCTCATGGCGGCTTGTGCTCGGTCATAGACTGGCAACAACAATGCGCCCAAGCTGCTACTCCTTACGAGAGATAGCAGCAGAACCCAAGGCCGTAGACCTATGCCGTGGGGAAGGAGACAGTGAGAAGAGAAAATGATGAACTGGGACAAAGGTTGAATACCTAAGCAAATTATTCCCTAACAATACTGTGGTATGTTTTTACATCATGCCATGGTATTGTGTGGTAAGTGAATGCCATGTTATGTTATAGAAAACTAGTACTGTATGTCAAGGTATGGAAAAGTACGTTTTTGTCATGGTACTGAGAATGCATATGTCATGATAAGGAATCATACGTGTAGGTCATGTTATAGAAGAGTACATTTATATCATGCCATGATTTCAATGTCATTCTAGAGCCTATAAGGTTAACCTTTGCCATGGTGTGATATGCACTGGCCGGTTGAGTTTATGCTATATTTTCTCATAGTACATTATTATCAGTATATTGTATTTTCATTTTAATCGTAGAGGACATAAATCATTCACACCAGACTCAACTTGAACTAAAACAAACAAACACAATACAACAAAACAATATACTTTTTGTAAAACCCATGTTATGTACTTGCATGGTACTGTATGGTAAATGTATGCCATGTCATGGTAGATGGTGTTAAAGTACATGGTACGACTTCAATTCGTAGGTTAACAGTTTCACATGAGTAACAAACCAAAACCTTTAAATATGTCCTGGTACAGTGAGATTATGTCACGTCAGGTTGTGTAATGTCGTCTTATGTTAGCGTTATGAAAGCGTTCATGAAGCTTGGGCTAGATCTGTTTCACCAGAATCAAAACCTCAAGTTATAAAAGAGTTGTTTCTTTATATAAAACATAACTTGTGTCTGAATATTGGCAGCACGGAAACTACATTTAGAGATGTATGAAACCTCAGTGTGGCTTTACATGTCCAGCTGTGATTATACGAGACACAGCGGTTTAAGTCATGATGAGTGGTGAGGAGCTCAATTACAGAGAGCTGCAGGCACACACACACACACCACACACACACACACACACACACACACACACACACACACACACACACACACACACACACACACACACACACACACACACACACACACACACACACACACACACACACACACACACACACACACACACACACACGGTATACATCACTTCAGGGGACATTACATTGACTTACATGCATTTCCTGGAGACTTATCCTTACCTTAACCATAACCAACACATGCCTTACCCTAACCCTAACCAAGTGTTCACCCTAAAATGAATGATTCCCCTCATGGGGACCTCCATTATGTCCCCTTAAGGGGCGCGAGTCCCCACACGTGACTGTGTAAACAGATTTAGGTCCCCACAAGGATGGTAATGCTAGGCCACACACACACACATATTTTTAACATGTTTATTTGCATGTGTAAAATTGGAGCTCTGCGGTTAAAAATAAAGAAATCTGGATCGTGTTTCCAACTGATTTAAGTGATTTAAATACAGAAAGAGTGGTAGTTAAATCACAAAATAAAGTGTAAGGAGTCGTTAGATGCATGATTGCGTGCAACAGTTGTGCTTTGAACTTTAAAGGAATACTTTAACATTTTAGAAATTGTACAGAGCGTTAAATAAGATTAATACAGCTCACGTTTCATCTAAATGGAGAGTTTAGAGGGACAAAACGTAACGTACTGTATGATAATATCAAAAACATGCCTTATTGTATAATTTACAAGCTTAAATAAGTAATAATAATAACTTTAATTGATATAGCGCCTTTCATCAACCCAAGGTCGCTTAACAAAGAAACATATAAGGACAAAACATAAAACGGGGCAGAAATGGAAGTGTTACATTGCAGATGGGGAAGAGTGAGTTAATGTTGATCAGATGAGTTTTCAGGGTTGATTTGAAGATGTTCAGAGAAGGGGCGTTACAGATTTCAGCAGGGAGGGAGTTCCAGAGGGTGCGGGGGGGGCAGCGACACTGAAGGCACGGTCCCCGAAGGTGCGGAGGCGTGAATGGGGAAGGGAGAGCAGGCCGGAGTCTGAGGATCGAAGGGTGCGGGACGGGATGTAAGCGTGGAGGAGATCTGTGAGGGAGAGGGCACGGAGGGACTTGTAGGTGACGAGGAGGAGTTTGTAGGTGATGCAGGACTTGACCGGTGGAGGTTGAAGAGAGTGGGGGTGATGTGCTGCCAGCGCTCGGTGCGTGTGAGAACCCCGGCAGCTGAGTTATTGTCACAGTAGATACATATTTTTCTAATTAAATGCAGAAATGTTGAATTTATTTGTGTATTTATTCATCAATTTGCTCATTATTCCTTTATATTCTTTAAGTACTGATATATTAAAGTTTGGCCTTTTTAACCTTCCATAAATATATTCCTCGGGACAAAAGCGAAGCACATTTCCGAAAAAATCTCAAACAATTCCTTTAAAACAAATACAAATAATAACAGAATAAATATTTTAAAGTGCTTTTGCATTTTTAGATTGCTTCCTTTTCACCTTGAGTGCATTTTGCATTGTTCTGTTTGTTCTCACGTTCAAGTCTGTCTGAGTTTTGTTCGTGAACTCGTGCTTCTGTGATTTCTTCCACTTGAAGCTGTTCCTCTCGTGCAGGATTGTGCGATTCTTCGGGCTGTTTGTGTTTTTTAGAGCGTTGCTTTTTAAATCATCCGTTGCTTTTGGTTTTGGTTTGTCTCTTACGCTCGTCTTGGATCTCTTCTTCAGAGTCTTCTTCTGCTGCTGGTTCAGCTTTTTATTTTTCTTCCATGGCTGCAACTTCGTCTTCTTCGCTTTCTTGTCAAGGGTTTTCCATTTGGGCTTCACAACAGTGGTTATCGTACTTGTCGTGCTTGTTGTGGTCGACGTGGACGATGAGGTCGATGTTGTGGTCGTTGCAGGCGTGACGAGGCTCGGCGTTGTCGCTGGTTTGTCGGTGAGTTTGAATTTTCTCGGTGGTGGTCTCGTTGGTATTTCGTTTGTGTCCAACACAGTCACTGAAAAGGGAAGTACCAGTTTACACAATTTAAAAGATGCACATGTTGCATTTTCTTAACCCTGGATTCAATATGTAACTCCAAAAAACAGACCTGGTGTTATTCTACCTGAATGTATTCATTTTGTATTCAGTGTGTTTGTTAAAGGGTCCTCTCCTGCTGATGTTCAGGTGTATATCAGTATGTAGTGTCTCTACTTTAAAGAGTCCTCTCCTGCTGATGTTCAGGTGTATATCAGTATGTAGTGTCTCTACTTTAAAGAGTCCTCTCCTGCTGATGTTCAGGTGTATATCAGTATGTAGTGTCTCTACTTTAAAGAGTCCTCTCCTGCTGATGTTCAGGTGTATATCAGTATGTAGTGTCTCTACTTTAAAGAGTCCTCTCCTGCTGATGTTCAGGTGTATATCAGTATGTTGTGTTTCTACTTTAAAGAGTCCTCTCCTGCTGATGTTCAGGTGTATATCAGTATGTAGTGTCTCTACTTTAAAGAGTCCTCTCCTGCTGATGTTCAGGTGTATATCAGTATGTAGTGTCTCTACTTTAAAGAGTCCTCTCCTGCTGATGTTCAGGTGTATATCAGTATGTAGTGTCTCTACTTTAAAGAGTCCTCTCCTGCTGATGTTCAGGTGTATATCAGTATGTAGTGTCTCTACTTTAAAGAGTCCTCTCCTGCTGATGTTCAGGTGTATATCAGTATGTAGTGTATCTACTTTAAAGAGTCCTCTCCTGCTGATGTTCAGGTGTATATCAGTATGTAGTGTCTCTACTTTAAAGAGTCCTCTCCTGCTGATGTTCAGGTGTATATCAGTATGTAGTGTCTCTACTTTAAAGAGTCCTCTCCTGCTGATGTTCAGGTGTATATCAGTATGTAGTGTCTCTACTTTAAAGAGTCCTCTCCTGCTGATGTTCAGGTGTATATCAGTATGTAGTGTCTCTACTTTAAAGAGTCCTCTCCTGCTGATGTTCAGGTGTATATCAGTATGTAGTGTTTCTACTTTAAAGAGTCCTCTCCTGCTGATGTTCAGGTGTATATCAGTATGTAGTGTCTCTACTTTAAAGAGTCCCCTCCTGCTGATGTTCAGGTGTATATCAGTATGTAGTGTCTCTACTTTAAAGAGTACTCTCCTGCTAATGTTCAGGTGTATATCAGTATGTAGTGTCTCTACTTTAAAGAGTCCTCTCCTGCTGATGTTCAGGTGTATATCAGTATGTAGTGTCTCTACTTTAAAGAGTCCTCTCCTGCTGATGTTCAGGTGTATATCAGTATCTAGTGTCTCTACTTTAAGGAGTCCTCTCCTGCTGATGTTCAGGTGTATATCAGTATGTAGTGTCTCTACTTTAAAGAGTCCTCTCCTGCTGATGTTCAGGTGTATATCAGTATGTACCGACGACAGACTGGAGTCCAGTTCCCGTCATTACAAAAATGCAGGTTCCTTTCTTTCTTTCTTTAAATACAACACACTTTACGACAGCTCAGCAAACATGCGGTTCCTTTACTTCTGAAAATACGTTCTGTTTTGGCTGACCCTATTTACCCACTCATAAAGTCTCCAAATACAAACAACTCCAAAAACAAACCTGCATGTTTGAAATGTCTTTCCTCTTTTGTCTCATTATTTTAAGTGTGTTTGATGTGAGGAGCTTTTTATAGTTTTTATATAAAGTATAACCTCAATGCCATTTTACAATTTGGCAGTGTGCAGACATTAAAAAAAACGTTACTGCTGAGATGACAAGAGAGAGAAAAATGTGAATGTAAGCAGTTTGTTGGTCTTCCAGAACAGATTTCTTTAATTACTTAAAACCTCTAACATCAATGTAATTTACTTAATTATAAGCTATGTGTGAGTCGTTTATATTTAGCGCACCTTAATATAAATACACGCCAAAAAATCCAGATGGGGAAAAAGTACTTTGAGCCTTTACTCGAGTAAAAGTAGAAATACAAGTATCAAAAATATTCAGTATACACAATCTTTTTAAATAATAATATTTTAACCACATGATTAAAACTGTGAATAAATAAATAATGATGGAAGAAATATTTCCTAATTTAAATGTAAAAATGTTGAATTTGTTTGTGTATTTTTACTTGTTTTTATTTGTATATCAATTAAATAATTTCTTATTCATTTTATTCAAACATTTTTTTATCTGATAATAATGTATTCATGACAGTGACATCACCATGTAGTGCTCCTATTGGCTAGCGCTCAAACACATTGTAAGTGATAGGCTAAGGGGCGGGACATCTCTAAACGGTTGACCAATTACAACAGAGCCGGCCAGCTAACCAATCAGAGCAGACTGAGCTCTGGTTTCAGACAGAGGGTGAAAAGAGGTGCAGCATGAGAAAAATAAAGAGCTTTTTGAACATTACATACTGATATATACACCTGAACATCAGCAGGAGAGGACTCTTTAAAGTAGAGACACTACATCCTGATATACACCTGAACATCAGCAGGAGAGGACTCTTTAAAGTAGAGACACTACATACTGATATACACCTGAACATCAGCAGGAGAGGACTCTTTAAAGTAGAGACACTACATACTGATATACACCTGAACATCAGCAGGAGAGGACTCTTTAAAGTAGAGACACTACATACTGATATACACCTGAACATCAGCAGGAGAGGACTCTTTAAAGTAGAGACACTACATACTGATATACACCTGAACATCAGCAGGAGAGGACTCTTTAAAGTAGAGACACTACATACTGATATACACCTGAACATCAGCAGGAGAGGACTCTTTAAAGTTGAGACACTACATACTGATATACACCTGAACATCAGCAGGAGAGGACTCTTTAAAGTAGAGACACTACATACTGATATACACTTGAACATCAGCAGGAGAGGACTCTTTAAAGTAGAGACACTACATACTGATATACACCTGAACATCAGCAGGAGAGGACTCTTTAAAGTAGAGACACTACA
Source organism: Trematomus bernacchii (assembly GCF_902827165.1). NCBI lineage: Eukaryota > Metazoa > Chordata > Actinopteri > Perciformes > Nototheniidae > Trematomus > Trematomus bernacchii. The sequence goes on from NW_022987723.1 coordinate 649,625, forward strand.
TACTGATATACACCTGAACATCAGCAGGAGAGGACTCTTTAAAGTAGAGACACTACATTCTGATATACACCTGAACATCAGCAGGAGAGGACTCTTTAAAGTAGAGACACTACATTCTGATATACACCTGAATATCAGCAGGAGAGGACTCTTTAAAGTAGAGACACTACATACTGATATACACCTGAACATCAGCAGGAGAGGACTCTTTAAAGTAGAGACACTACATACAGTACTGATATACACCTGAACATCAGCAGGAGAGGACTCTTTAAAGTAGAGACACTACATTCTGATATACACCTGAACATCAGCAGGAGAGGACTCTTTAAAGTAGAGACACTACATTCTGATATACACCTGAATATCAGCAGGAGAGGACTCTTTAAAGTAGAGACACTACATACTGATATACACCTGAACATCAGCAGGAGAGGACTCTTTAAAGTAGAGACACTTCATACTGATATACACCTGAAAATGAGCAGAATGGAGCCCCTTCAAATAGCTTTCTGAACATGTCTGGTATGCAAACACCATTAAGACGTTTTATAAGAAGAAGAAGAAGTGATAACATTTGAAAGTGACTTACGCTCTCGAGGGACGAAGGGAATCTTCTTCCCTCTCACTTTGACCGGCAGCGGCTTCTGCTTGCATTTCCCCGGAGGAGCTCTCCTGCAGAAATGAAACACAACATTATATTAACTAATGTCTCATTTGTTGTCTTAGGACAAAAGAAAGATTGTAATGGTTGAATGTCATGTGCACAACAGCTACAGTATGTATACATTAGTGCAAGTCAGACAATGGTGCAGGTAAACTACTTACATGCAAATATAATTACGAAAAGCCATGAATAACTCTTTTTATGCACAAAAACTGCCAATAGGTTTCATTGTGGCAGCAATACAAAAATGCTTTAAACCTGGCAATCACTGATTTATTTAATCAGGGTATATGCAGGAATCCTGAAGTCAAATGTAATACCTTTTAAGACCTTTTTTAAGACCCTTTCCATACATTTTAAAACCTCATCGCCACTTGGAGTTCTAACCGGTTACATTGGCGACACTCACATTTACTATATACAGTATGGATTGTCCTTCCTCCTTATCTTCCAACCATTTGGACGCAAACTTGCATTTCCCCATAACGATGTTGTTTAACAACCGGCGTAAACGGACCTTCGCGCGCTATCAAGCTGTGAGCGTGCGATGTCCTGTTCAGATGACGTCAAATCCAACGGGATGCCATAAATAAACTACACAGAATCACACTACACACCTACGCAATGATTACATTCAGGCAGACTGTAGAATACAACCGCTTTGGACAATTTATATACTTATTGGAAACAAGCTACAAAATGTAATACCTTGGAAAATGCCGTTTAATACTTTTTAATAGCCTTCATTTTCGCTAAATTGATTTATCAACTTTTAATACTTTTTAAGACCCCGCGGCCACCCTGATAATATAAAAAATACCACTGAAATAATCATTACACCTGTTGAGAACAATCACTGAATTAATGTTTCTCATGTAACTGCAACACATGGACATTTTGACTTTAAAAGTCACTAAAAGAACATTTAATTTAATGTACACATGCATTGGAAGATGTTTTTTCACAGAAAGCAAATGTCACCATGTATAATAACGTAAAACAAACATGTTTTTAATTAAAATCACATGCTTTATTGTGAGCTGTATTCACCTGGAGGGGTCCACGAATTTGAAAACGGTCCCATACGGAGACATGGCACTGGGGTACGCTGTGGCCAGGAAATACAGCTCCCCTGAAAACAAAACAGGAGAGTATTAGTACATGATTTCATACTTAAGTGGAGTGTAACAAAATACATATAGGGATAGATATTCAACTCAAGTACTTTATACTTCCACTACATTTTTGAGAGACGTATAGCACATTCTACGTATTTACCACTCATCAGCATCAGAAACAGGTTTATCACCAGGTAGGTTGACACATACGAGGAATTTGACTTGGTGTTGTGGTGCATACTTAAAAGTAAAACACAGATAGAAAACTATTTTAAGAAAACTATAATAACATTAAAAAATATAGTAAAATATAGCAGTATTTACATTGAATATGGTTGAAGTAGAATTGGTATAAAACATGTGTAGTAATGAATAACATAGCATACTTTTTCCATATAAAAACACATGCTTTAATGTAATGATGCAGTACCGTGCTTCTGTACTTCGACTTAAATCACATTTTACATGTAAAGAAGCATCCTTAGACCATGGTAAATCTACTTAAACTCAGCTATGGATCTTCATGCATGATTTATAGAGATGAGAATAGTCGTTACCGGCTTCATCTTCGCCGAAGGAGATGATGAACTTGTGGTGGTGGTTGATGAGTCCTGGAAACGAGCAGGTCTTAGTTTCTCCCATACAAACACTCTTCTCCCTCCAGCTGCCCGTCGTCTTGTCTTCCTCCAACGCCATGATGCGACTGCAAGGACACATTTAAAGGTCACCTATTATGCAAAATCCACTTCTTCATGTCTCTTCTACATCAACATGTGTCCCCTCTTCTTCATGTCTCCTCTACATCAACATGTGTCCCCTCTGTGGAAAGAGACTCTGAAAGTTTCAGGAACAAAGATTCTCTCTCTTTTTGTCCTGATCCATTTATATAAAAACCTGTCTGAAAATGAGCTGATCAGATTTCGGCCACTTTATGATGTCATAACGATTTTGTGGCTTGTGTAACAATTAGCCAATCAGCAACCAAGGTTCGAGTCGTGGCTGAACCGGTCTCTGCGGTCCTGCCTGACTCTCATCATACTACTTCCCTGATGGCTCCCACAGGATTGTTGACATCCTCGTGGATTCATCTTCTTATTATAGACACATGCATTTCCAAACATTTGGTCTACCTACGCTGTAAAATGTATTATCTCTTGGATTTACACACGGCATCTATTGCACGTCTGTCCGTCCTGGGAGAGGGATCCCCCCTCTGTTGCTCTCCCTGAGGTTTCTCCCATGTTCCCCTTTAAACTGTGGGGTTTCTCTGGAAGTGTTTCCTTGTACGATGTGAGGGTCTAAGGACAGAGGGGGTCGTATTGTCATACTGATATTCTGAACAAACTGTGAAGTCCACTGAGGCAAATGTAACATTTGTGATATTGGGCTATATAAATAAACATTCATTGATTGATTGATTGATTAATCCTCTAAAATGTATTTCAATCTCCTCTTGTTTTTACATTACATTACTTGTTACTTGTTAGACGCTTTTATCCAAAGCGACTAACATACTCAATACTGTGGACAATCCCCACAGGAGCAACTTGGGGTGAAGTGTCTCAGGGACACAATGACATGCTGACTGCAGTGGGGTTTGAACCTGTGCCCCCCTGATCCCAACACCAACGCACTAATCCACTGCGCCACACGCCCCCTTGTTTAATGTGACATGTTCGTTTTTGTTTAAAATGTTAAACACCCTGTAGTTTAACTTTGAACAGAAAGCATTATATAACACAGGTTTAAGTTAAAGGACATAACTGTATTTGTATACAGCCTATAATGTTGATTTGAACTATACTTAGCTTTATTTTATATATTTAAATATACAGTACTGTACTGTATTGTTGTTTACTTGACTGTTACTTTAATTGTGTTTTTTTTTCCATTATTTTATGCATTATGTTTTGGGTGTATTTGTGAAATGTTGTTGAGTTTTATGAATTTTGTATTGTTTTTGTGGAAATTCTTGTAAATGTTTTGTGAAATATATTTGAGTTTGGACCTTCAGGGCCACCGTATCATCCTTCACTTTTGGAAATCAATTTAATCTGGACAGACGTGATCCCCTTAGTTCTGTACTAGTCATTCAGAAATGCACGTTTTTTTATACAACAGCTGAGCAAACAAGCTGTTCCTTGTCTTCTGAAAAGTATCTTTTATTGGCGTAGATCAACTCTTCTTACCCACTCATAAAGTCTCCGAAGAAGTACAGGCCGTTCAGATTGGGTGATTCACATCCTCTGTACACATACCCCCCCGTCACAGACTTCCCAACATGATGGCTGTACGCAAATATAGGAAGGACGTCATCTGTCGAGGAGAGAGAGAGAAGATTTAAATACAATCTGAAGAACCAAAATTAGATTGAAAGTGATCAAAATAACAGGTGGTTAGGAGGCAGGATCTCTTAATCAAAAAGGTAAGAAAATATGGAGTTTTGAGGTGTTTTACGAGAGCCAAAGTATCTGCTGAGGTCTTCTCCTCTCCAACATGTGGACACACTTATACATAATATATGTATAAACCTTGAATAAAGCAGTTTATTTTTTATGTGGCTTGGCGGGAAACCGTCGTACAGCAGAGGTTTGCTTTTGTTCGTTAATCTTGTTTCTCTTAAATTAAAATCAGGACGATTTCACCATGAGCTGAATTATCCTTAGATGTCTCCTCCTCTCTAAAACAAATGTATCCTCCATCAAAAACACTGAATAAAGCAGTTTTACATTAAGAATCAGTGTTGATTTCTCGCTACCGCTAACGTTTGTTAAGCTTGTTTCTCTGATAACTTAAGATCCAGATGGTCAGGCTGATTTCACATTGAGCCAAACTATGTTTAGATGTCTCCTTAACATTAAAACAAACCAATCTGTAGATTAAAACAGTTGAAAACCATTAAATACATCAGCTTCATGTTCAAATTCAGTGTTTTTACAATGCTAATGTTGTCTGCTGCCAACATTAGCTTAGCTTTTTTCTCTGATAACTTCAGACTCAGACTTCCCATGACTAAAATCTTTAAAAAAAGTATGACCCTGAAGCAATTTAAAGCATTAAGAGGTAAAACCACCAATATCTATGAAGTGTATTGTAAAAATAAAGCTTGTAACTGGATGAAAAGTCCATTCATGACAGATTCTTGCAGACAATGCAGACTCAAGCTGAAAGAGGTTAAAGCGCCTGAACAATAACTTTTGATATTTATCAGAAATTACTGACTTAAGGAGGAGTTCTGGCACAGTTTCACGTCGTAGCACTCGAAGCCCTCCTTGGCTCTCCACCCGTAGTTCCCGCCCTTCACGATGATGTCGATCTCCTCGTAGCGGTTCTGACCCACGTCTCCACAGAACATCCTCCCGCGGCCCTGCAGAGTCCCCGGGTCCCCGCGGTCCACGGAGCAGCGCCACATGTTCCTGACCCCGTATGCAAACACCTCGGGGCGGGAAGAGGGGTCTCCGAGGAACGGGTTATCGGGGGGGATCCGGTACTGAAGAGCACCGGGGTCACCACCGTCTACATCGATATCGATACGCAGGACTTTACCCAGCAGAGCACTCCTTGGGAGGGGAAGAGAGGATTTACAACGTGTAGATAGATTGTGGATTAGCTTTCAGATTTATTGATATTTATGTTAGTTGGATAGAGAGACATCCTCAGTCGTAACACCCGAACACACCAAGTTGAAATTAAAACTAATCATGAAGCAAGAGGAGCTATTTCAAACTACTTAGAAAGTGTTGAGATTGTGAAAAGCAGTGGTTAAACTTTGGGAAAAGATGACTATAAGTAATATTACTGCAGCTGGCTAGAAGTTATCTAAGCTAATTCATATTTTCGTTTTCATTTCTTATTATTAGACCAGACTATTTATAACGTGTAGATAGATTGTGGATTAGCTTTTAATATTTATTGAGAATTATTTTTGTTTGATAGAGAGACATCCTAAAAAGTCAGCACCAGAAGTTGAAATAAAAAACTAAACATGAAGCAAGCAGAGATATTTAAACCGTAGTACCATTTAGAAAGTGGTTGAAACTGCAATGGTTACATTTTGGAAAAAGATCACTATAATTAATATTAATGTAGCTCGTTAGAAGTTAGCTAATTCATATTTTGATTTCAATTTCTAATCATCAATTAAGGCATCCAGTTTAAATGTATAGGGGGGCCTATTTAGCTGTTTGGGGTTTTCACTCAAGGTTTTTGTGCATGTAAATGCGCATGAAACACCTCCATTGGATTGACCAATCACAACAGAGCCGGCCAGCTAACGAATCAGAGCAGACTGGGCTCTGGTTTCAGACAGAGGGTGAAAAGAGGTGCTGCAGCACAGGCAGTATGAGAAAAATAAAGAGCTTTTTGAACATGAAAGCATGGAGACATGTCCCAGTAGAGGCTCATTAAAAGGCCTCTTTAAGTAACTGATAGGGCTGTTTTGGTTTGAGGATGTTCTTACTTGTTTTGTGCGTTGCCAAACTTCCCAAACGGATCTCCGGCTTTTCCCCCGTCTCCGGTGAAGATGTACAAATATCCGTCGAGTCCGAACAGCAGCTGGCCTCCGTTGTGGTTCGCAGCCGGCTCCTCGATCTCCAGAATGACCCTGGAAGTCAGAGATGTGAAAAGTACACACATCCTTTACTCAAGTAGAAGTACAGATACTCGTGTTTAAAAATACTCTGGTAAAAGTAGAAGTACTGACTAAACTTCTTTACTTAAGTAAAAGTAAAGAGGCTTTGAAATGTACTTCAGTAAAAAGTACCCATAACTAGCAGCTGTTTTAAAGAGTACCTGACCTCCCTTTATATTAATAGAACAATAATGTCATTGTTAGCTAATGAATGTTTCCATGCTGAACAACGGCAACATGACAACGTTTTCATTGGTCCCTCTTCTTTAGAGAAGACCAGGAAATGATGGATACACGGATCGTGTTCAAATCAATAGGCACGCAATGACTCTAAATAATAATGATCACGCCACCAAACACACATTCAAACTAAAGGAACCAGCCTGTTTGGAAAATGTAAGAAGTAGAAAGTACAGGTATTTGAGTTCAACATGTAAGAAGTAGAAAGTACAGGTATTTGTGTTCAACATGTAAGAAGTAGAAAGTACAGGTATTTGTGTTCAAAATGTAAGAAGTAGAAAGTACAGGTATTTGTGTTCAAAATGTAAGAAGTAGAAAGTACAGGTATTTGTGTTCAAAATGTAAGAAGTAGAAAGTACAGGTATTGTGTTCAAAATGTAAGAAGTAGAAAGTACAGGTATTTGTGTTCAACATGTAAGAAGTAGAAAGTACAGGTATTTGTGTTCAACATGTAAGAAGTAGAAAGTACAGGTATTTGTGTTCAAAATGTAAGAAGTAGAAAGTACAGGTATTTGTGTTCAAAATGTAAGAAGTAGAAAGTACAGGTATTTGTGTTCAAAATGTAAGAAGTAGAAAGTACAGGTATTTGTGTTCAAAATGTAAGAAATAGAAAGTACAGGTATTTGTGTTCAAAATGTAAGAAGTAGAAAGTTCAGGTATTTGTGTTCAAAATGTGAGAAAGAAGTCAAAGTAAACAGTCACCAGAAACATAAGTCGTGGAGTAAAGTACTGATACCAGAAAAATGTAATAAGTACAGTAACGAAGTATTTGTACTCCATTACTTCCCACCTCTGCTGAAAGTTGTGTTCAATCACAGTTTACTAGAGGTTATATTTGTTGTCTTTCAGGAATAGATATCAGGTTGCTACGATTCTTAAGTGTTCCTTCAGGTTTTATCTCTTAAAAGGTGGGGTATGTCATTTATTTCAGAAACAGTTTTTGTTATATTCCATGGAATGCTCTTAACATCCCGATAGCAATGAATATATTAAATGCTTTGACAATAAATACATTAAAAAATGTCATCTGTGGAAGCCGTGGCGCTGTAAAAAGCACGACCAATCATCTGAGCCGGCCCGGCTAAAATAACTGGATGGCCTACCTGCCTGTCAGCCTTCCATCTGTGCACAAACTTATCTCGTGCCCTCATTGGTCATGTGCGCGTTCGTGTGTGTTGGAGGAGGGGCTCTGTAAGGAAGTGGCAGATTTTTTACGGTTGTGTATTTTCAAATTCTAGCGCACTCGAGCCGGTTTCTCCAAAATGACATACCCCACCTTTAAGAGCCGATGCTTTAGGGTTTTGGTTGTGATATGCAGCAGAAAACATGTTGATGCACAGCACAGCCCTGGAGGGGGTGACTATGTCTTTCAATGGGTAATTACATCAGAGCATCTTCCTCATCATCATCCAAAACACCCAACACTGACACTTGACTGTGTTACAGACAAACGTCCTCTGATTACACTCTACAAAGTAACTGTAATCAGAGGGACATTTGTCTGTAACAGAGTAAAGAGTTACTGTTGATTACAGCAGTAACACATTACAGTTACTAAGAACTACATTTGTCAAAATGTAAGGTAACTAGTAGTATAACTAATTACTTTCTGCAGTGAGTCATTTAGTAAAGTAAGTGTTTGAGTAACTACCCCAGTGTCGTGTCAAATTATCATATAATCATTAAAACATATAGTCTTATACTCTGATTGCCTTTTACACTGTTGAATTGTATTTTTAGTATTGTATGTGTTTAACAGAGACATATGTTAAGGTTTTACATTTCAGGGGAGCAAAAGGAAGTAAAAGGGGGATTTGTAAATGGTTAAGGACTGGGGGTTTAATGGTTTAATGATGGGATGGAGGACCAGTTGTTTCCTTTCATGAATATATAGCAGGACTGTAAGCAGAACTTCTTTATCCTCTGAGGATGAAGTTGCTCTGTTCCTGCATTTGAGATCGATTTCACTGACTTATTATATTATATATTGACTTTCTTTATTACTTTATTAAATATAACAAAAGACAAACTTTGTCCATAAATCATCTATCAGTTTCTCTTAAAGGTCACCTATTGTGCAAAATCCACTTTTTCATGTCTTAACATGTGTCCCCTCTGTGTAAAGAGATTCTGAAAGTTTCAGGAACAAAGATTCTCTCTCTTTTTGTCCTGATCCATTTATATAAAAACCTGTCTGAAAATGAGCTGATCAGATTTTGGCCACTTTATGATGTCATAACGATGTTTTGTCTTGTGTAACCATTAGCCAATCACCAACCAAGGTAGCCCCCCCCCCCCCCCCCCCCCTTATCACCTGAATCTCCTCCTAGAGCACCATTGTGTTCTTTTTAACCAAATCTCTCTCAGAGGGGCGTGGGGAGGGGCTCCTTATTTTCATCTAAAGTAACAGACAGAGAATCAGCACTTTGGAAACAGGGTTGAAACAGAGGGGATTATGGGATGCTGCAATGATCTGTTTGGTGTTTCAGCCAATCAGAGACAGGCTCTGGATATATCTGAGACCTATAATATATTGATGAAAAACAGTATAATAGGGGACCTTTAAGAATTTCCTCCACACCCAAACACTGCTCAGCGTACCTCTCTGAGTTCGGGTCGGCCACGTTCACATCGTGTTCGGACGCCTTCATCTCGCTGACCCTCACTTTCTCCAGCTTGCTGTCCACCAGGATGGAGTAGTAAATGAAGAAGCGTCCGTTGTCTCTGTACTTTGGGTGGAAAGCCATGCCCAGGAAGCCCCTCTCGTCCCCCAGCCAGCCCGTGGTCATCACCTCCCCGCTCAGATCCAGGAAGGGCGTCTCCAGCCGGCTGCCGTCACGCAGGTAAACCCACACAAAGCCCACCTGGGAGGGAACGTCTTAATGAGCGTGGTAATAAGAATCATAGAAGCTTTCAGGAGAGAGAACTCACCGCTTCAGGCTGAATGTAATATCTTTCACAATGCCTGTTTAATAGTAGTAAATTATAGACTCTGTGAACTTAACTTCATTCGCCCTTGCATGCATTTAAGACTAGAGAAATGCCACACTCTGATTGGTTAGCTGGCCGGCTCTGTTGTGATTGATCAACTGCTTAGAGATGTCCCGCCCCTTAGTCTATCACAAACAATGTGTTAGAGAGCCAGCCAATAGAAGCGCCAGTGTCCCATAATGATGTCACTATGTTCAGGAAGTAAACAAAGGAGTCCAATGGAGGCGTTTGCAGACCATTTACATGCACACAAACCAAACGAACACACTGACTACCGGGAAGATAAAACCCTCTAAAAGCTGAGCAGAGCCCCTTCAAACAGCACCTGCTCTGCGATGAACATGCGATGCGTGCCGTCTCCGCTGTGCAGCATCAGCACCGGGTTCCTCAGGTTGTTGGCCACCTCCGTCAGGCACAGCTGCAGACAGCCCTGGGGGTCCTCGGCCACGCGGCCCAGGTTGCTGTTGAGGTTGGAGCTCTGCAGCACGTTGGGGTAGCAGTAGTCCTGGTCCTGTAGGTCCACCAGGCTGCAGAAGGTGGAAGCGTCTCGCTGCGACGTGTCCTGCAGCAGCCGGTTCTCCGTTAGATATTTCACCACGTGGCCACATTTACCGTGCAACTTGGAGCAGAATCCGGAGCAGAGGCCCGGCAACTCTCTGACGGGAGTGTAGGGGTCCTCGGCATCGAACAGGTGGGCGGCGTACGGAGAGCACTCCTGGAGAAAAACCACCAGACACTGCTGATTATCACTGAGGCGTTTCACGGCTAGAGAGGCAACACAGGGAAATTAAAGGGACACCTTGGCTGGCTTCAAGGACTTCTGAGTGTTAGATCGAAGCGGAGGCATGGAGTGACCATTTTACCTGCTTTCCCACTGACAAATAGTGTGTGTAGCTTTTTTTTACACGCAAAACCAGCTGAGGACTGATTTAAATCTCTCCCACTAAAGACAAAAGCCAGATGTTAGTAAAATAATTCATCGCCAATAAAAAAAACAAGGTTTTATAGGACGAAGACCAAATCTGGTTTTGAAAAAAGACACTCTGCCCCCTTTCCCCTAAGTACGCCACTGTTTTACAATATATGGGAACATTTAATAGTAATATTTAACTAATTTCAAGATTTGTATTGGAGTTATTACAGTTATTTGTAGGAATTATAAGCGTTATTTACATGTTTTTGTAAAATTCTTGTAAAAAAACGACGAAAAAAACAGGTCCCCTCTCATCACAAAATCACCTCTGAATTCTGCATGACTTTTAATTGAGATTTGTATGAAATGAGATAAAAGAAGAGGAATTATAGAAAGTAAATACAAGTTGCATGATGCCTGACATTAAATGCTGCATTATGTACATTTAAATGTTTATTAAATCAGATTAGAGAACAGGAAAAATAGCAGTAAAGAGGTTGATAATGAGAATCACTTTAATGATGGTTTGGATGAAACTGAATGTAGAAGCACTGAGATACGTTTTAATATGTGCCACAAACTTGTTATGCCCATTGCATCACAAGCCAATATAAAAGCATGTACCCACCTGGCACATGACCTCCTTCAACAGGTCCTCACACAGATCTTCCCCCCTCGTTTCCAGCTGGTCGATGATGTCCCAGTATCTTTCCGCGATCATGTTGTCCATCTTCTGATCGCAGCAGCCGAACTGCTCGTACTGCGTGCAGAACTCCAGGTGCCATAAAGGTTTGAAAGGTGGCGCGAAGTCCAGACACTGAGGATGCGCTGAGGCCGGAACCAGCACCATGACGGACACGAGGAGGGGGATAAACGCGGGAAGGATTGGGCGCTTTTTGGATGAGCTCGGACGTGACACCGTGCGTAAATACGCGCAGACGGCTCCACTTGGATGAAGCGCAGCATCCAGCATACCTGTCATTTTTCCCGTCTGCAACCGAGAGACTTCCACTGTTTGCTCTCCTTTTTATGTGTGCGCGTACACATGGATGCATGTGCTATAGGCGTGCGTAAAAGCACCAGCCAATCCCTGCATCATATGCCAGGTACAAAAACAAAAAAAACGCACCTAAACTCCAGTAAACTGCATCCAGTAATTAGTTACACATAAAACTAAATAAATCTGTGATGGTTCGTAAAGTTAATTAGGATGTCTTTATTCTAAATGTTCACCACCGCAGTGATGTTGGCGGAGGAATACTCACAATTAACTCGAAAGGACACACACACACACACACACACACACACACACACACACACACACAAACACATAAGTGGTAGAAGAAGTATTGAATCCTTTACTTAAGTCAAAATACAAATATTTCAAAAACTACATTAAAAGTTCCACATTAAATTCTTACTTAAGTACAATTAGAAAAGTTTTATCAGTAACATGTGTAATTCAACTTACAGTACTGTAATGACGTGTTTTTTTATGCAAACCCCTTATCTGATAAGTAACTTAAGCTTTAAAACAATATAATATAGTGGAGTAAAATACATTTCCCCTTTTAAATTGACTGGAGTAGAATATTCATAAGCAATAAAAAGGAGGTACGGTACTTGAGTAAATGTACTTAGTTACTTTCCAGCAATGCAAATACACAACAAGGGTACAGTTTCCAGGAATGCATACTCAACACGCAGCCACAACACAAACTGTAATTAAGTCTCTCAGTCATGTCGGAGCGCCTGCAGGCAGCGTGTGTTTCAGCAACAGTTTGGCAGCAGCTGCTTCATCCTGTAAATGTAAAAACTGTCCCGGCACGTCAAACTCTGACTTAATGTTAAAGCAAACATGTCATCATTTACTAATGCTGCCAGAGAGAAATAATTATGGCATATTATACAATACGTTCCCAAAGCACGGGCTTATTAAGTAACTCAGATATTGGAAACCTTTAGAAGACGGTGACAAGTTTTTAAAGAGGCCCTATTGTCCTCATGTTCAGGTGTATATCAGTATTTAGCGTCTCTACTTTAAAGAGTCCTCTTCTGCTGATGTTCAGGTGTATATCAGTATGTAGTGTCTCTACTTTAAAGAGTCCTCTCCTGCTGATGTTCAGGTGTATATCAAGGCAAGGCAAGGCAAGGCAAGTTTATTTATATAGCACCTTTCAACACAAGGTAATTCAAAGTGCTTTACAAAAATGGAAGACATTTTAAAAATGGCATTTAAAATCAGTCATTAAAAAGAAAAGATAATAAAATAAACATTAAAAGAAAAAATACATGGATAAAAGTTAAAAGTTACAGTGCAGTTTAAGATGTGAATAGTTCAATTAAAAGCAGCGGCAAAAAGAAAAGTCTTCAGCCTGGATTTAAAAGTAGTAAGAGTTGCAGCGGACCTGCAGGTTTCTGGGAGTTTGTTCCAGATATTTGGAGCATAATAACTGAATGCTGCTTCTCCATGTTTAGTTCTGACTCTGGGGACAGAAAGCTGACCAGTCCCTGAAGACCTGAGAGTTCTGAATGGTTCATAATTTAGCAGTAGGTCAGACATGTATTTTGGGCCTAAACCATTCAAAGCTTTATAAACCAGCAACAATATTTTGAAATCTATTCTTTGACACACAGGAAGCCAGTGTAAGGACTTCAGAACAGGAGTGATGTGATCCACTTTCTTAGTGTTAGTGAGGACTCGAGCAGCAGCGTTCTGAATTAGCTGCAGCTTTCTAATAGATTTTTTAGTGAGGCCTGTAAAGACACCATTGCAGTAGTCGAGTCTACTGAAGATAAAAGCATGGACAAGTTTTTCCAAATCCTGCTGTGACATTAGTCCTTTAATCCTAGATATGTTCTTTAGGTGATAGTAGGCTGATTTAGTAACTGTTTTAATGTGACTGTTGAAACTCAGGTCAGAGTCCATGACTACACCTAGATTTCTGGCTTTATCTGTTGTTTTGAACATTGCAGACTGAAGCTCAGCGCTAACTTTTATACGTTCTGCCTTGGCTCCAAAAACCATTACCTCAGTTTTATCTTTGTTTAATTGGAGAAAGTTTTGACACATCCAGTCATTGATTTGTTCAATGCACTTACTCAGTGTTTGAATTGGAGCATAATCTCCTGGTGAAATTGTTACGTAGATTTGTGTGTCATCCGCATAGCTATGGTAACTTATTTTGTTGTTTTTCATTATCTGAGCCAGTGGTAGCATGTAGATGTTAAAGAGAAGAGGCCCCAAGATGGAGCCTTGAGGTACCCCACATGTCATATTTGTCAACTCAGATGTGTATTTACCTATAGAAACAAAGTTTTTTCTGTCCTTTAAGTAGGACAGAAAAATATCAGTATATATATCAGTATATCAGTATATATATCAGTATGTAGTGTCTCTACTTTAAAGAGTCCTTTCCTGCTGATGTTCAGGTGTATATCAGTATGTAGTGTCTCTACTTTAAAGAGTCCTCTCCTGCTGATGTTCAGGTGTATATCAGTATGTACTGTAGTGTCTCTACTTTAAAGAGTCCTCTCCTGCTAATGTTCAGGTGTATATCAGTATGTAATGTCTCTACTTTAAAGAGTCCTCTCCTGCTGATGTTCAGGTTGTATAGTCAGTATGTAGTGTCTCTACTTTAAAGAGTCCTCTCCTGCTGATGTTCAGGTGTATATCAGTATAGTGTCTCTACTTTAAAGAGTCCTCTCCTGCTGATGTTCAGGTGTATATAAGTGTGTAGTGTCTCTACTTTAAAGAGTCCTCTCCTGCTGATGTTCAGGTGTATCAGTATGTAGTGTCTCTACTTAAAGAGTCCTCATGCTGATGTTCAGGTGTATATCAGTATGTAGTGTCTCTACTTTAAAGAGTCCTCTCCTGCTGATGTTCAGGTGTATATCAGTATTAGTGTCTCTACTTTAAGAGTCCTCTCCTGCTGATGTTCAGGTGTATATCAGTATAGTGTCTCTACTTTAAAGAGTCCTCTCCTGCTGCTGTTCAGGTGTATATCAGTATGTAGTGTCTCTACTTTAAAGAGTCCTCTCCTGCTGATGTTCAGGTGTATATCAAGTATGTAGTGTCTCTACTTTAAAGAGTTCCTCTCCTGCTGATGTTCAGGTGTATATCAGTATGTAGTGTCTCTACTTTAAAGAGTCCTCTCCTGCTGATGTTCAGGTGTAATATCAGTAATGTAGTGTCCCTCTACTTGTAAAGAGTCCTCTCCTGCTGATGTTCAGGTGTATATCAGTATGTAGTGTCTCTACTTTAAGAGTCCTCTCTGCTGATGTTCAGGTGTATAGTCAGTAATTGTAGTGTCTCTACTTTAAAAGAGTCCCTCTCCTGCTGATGTTCAGGTGTAATATCAAGTATGTAGTGTCCTCTACTTTAAAAGAGTCTCGCCTGCTGATGTTCAGGTGTATATCAGTTATTTAGTGTCTCTACTTAAAAAAGAGTGCCTCTCCTGGCTGATGTTCAGGTGTATATCAGTATGTAGTTGAACAATTGACACACCACATGGGTTGCATAAAGTCGTACTCCAGCCTCACAAGCCAGACAAGTCATCACAGCTGTGAGTAAACTGATTTATTTGAAAGATGACGCCTAGTAAAAGTCTGTTTTAAAAGGCGTCTAAAGAGCATTGTAGAAACACAGGAAGCCATGACGGCGTGTATGAGCCACAGTTTGGCAGCAGCTGCTTCACCCTGGAGATGTAAACTGTCCCGACGCGTCAATCTCTGACTAAATGTTCAGGCAAACATATCATCATCTATTAATGCTTCCAAAGAAGAAAAACAATGATGAGAATGAAAGAAACATCTTCACCATGTGTTACATAACTCAGCACGCTAAACACAAAAGCTCTATATATTGTTCAGATTTTAAAGTAGTATTTATTATCCAAGATTATATACTTAAATGCAGAGGTGGAAGAAGTACTCATATCTTGTACTTGAGTAAAAGTAGACGTCAAAACATTCATCACCAAGTACTGTACTTAAGTACAATTTTGAGGTACTTGTACTTTACTTGAGTATGTCCATGTTATGCTTCTTTGTACTTCTACTCCTCTTCAGTTCAGAGGTAAATGGTGTACTTTTCCTCCACTACATGTATGTAATACCTTTAGTTACTTCACAGATCTGGATGAATGATGTGAAATATAATCAAGTGTTAAATCAGACTTTAGTTCCACCTGGAGTAAATTCACAAGCTACCCTGCAGTATACAAAGTCATTCAAACTAGCTGCACCTTTACCAGCTTTGAGAACACTTTAATGATCAATCATTATAAAACATATCATATATATTATTCTGAAATGGACCAATCTGCACAATCACTACTTTTACTGTTGCGACTTTAACTATATTTTGATGATAATACTTTTCTACTTTTACTTGAGGAACATTTTGAATGCAGGACTTTTACTGTAACAGAGTATTCCTACACTCTGGTACTTCTACTTTTACTCAAGCACAAGATCTGAGTACTTCTACTTTTACTCAAGTACAAGATCTGAGTACTTCTATTTTTACTCAAGTACATGATCTGAGTACTTCTACTTTTACTCAAGTACAAGATCTGAGTACTTCTCCCACTTCTGGTAAGTAAATAAAGTAGGCAAATAAAATAAAGTGCAGCATTGTTCCAGCAGATGGCAGCAACCAATCTACGCATGCACCTGAAAATGGACAAGGAAGCGGAAATTCGTCATTTCTTTAGCAAATTATTGCGTTTGTTTTGGTGAAAGCTAAACTGTTAAGTTAGTTAGAGTAAAAACATTCAACTTCCGCCGGGGCCCTTCAAATTAATACATTTATCGATACAAATGGATGATTTAGTTCTTAATTTCACTTGCTAAATCAGTGCTATGTAATAAAGTAAGGAGTAGCCTTTATAACATATTGATTTGATGTGTTTCTTTTTAAAAACGTAGAAAAAAACGAGTGTGTAATTTTATTTTGAAGGTGAATTCTGTTCTTTTCCGGTCGCATTTGTGTTGATTCGTGTTTGTGTTGACGCCGCGCTGCCAACATATAATTCAGCAGCCTGTGCGGGTAAAATCGCCCAACATGGCACCATAAAACTGGGTAAAAAACACGGTTTCATGCTCCATAGGTGACCGGAGTCAGGCAGCTTTTTTCCCGGGAAACACCGCCGCCTGTGCGGGGTCTGGAGCGGCGACAATGAGCTCGGAGCACCGGAGCGACAGCGAGGACGCGGCGGAGGAGGAGAGGCCCAACAGCGGCTCCAGCGACAAAGAGGAGGACCCCGACCTGGACGACTCGGATGCGGAGGATGAAATCGCCCCGACAGTGTCTCCTTCGCCCCCGGGGAGCGGTGGGATCAGGCCGGAGCGCAGAGCGAGGTCCGCGGCGTCAGAAGCGGGAGGAGAGCCGCGCTGCGATCCTGCCGCGTCCACCGCGCCGCAGCCGGGGAGCGGCGAGACGGCAAGCGCGGAGCTCCGCAGCGGCAACAGTGTGTTCTCCTGGCTGCAGAGCAGGACTATAAGACGGGGGGTGTTTGTGGACCCTGCCCGGGATAACTTCCGGACAATGACCAGTTTGTACTGCTCGATGAACCCGGCCGCGGAGTCTGTGAACCTGAGCACTCAGACCCATGGAGCGGTGTTCAACCTGGAGTACTCCCCCGACGGGTAAGAGGGTATTATGGGCCTTTAACCCGAGTTATGCAGACAGGGAAGCGACTTTTTGAGTTGAGTTTATTAACAGTGCAATGAATGGGTTAATTTCCCTATGCAATTTCCTGGGAAGAGCCTGATGTAATCATCCTCACTGCTTCCATGTCTCTGGATTCA
This sequence comes from Trematomus bernacchii, assembly GCF_902827165.1. Classification (NCBI taxonomy): domain Eukaryota; kingdom Metazoa; phylum Chordata; class Actinopteri; order Perciformes; family Nototheniidae; genus Trematomus; species Trematomus bernacchii. Next base: position 666,997 of record NW_022987723.1, read on the forward strand.
CATCATCCAGGGATCACTTCACCTGTCAAGGAAATTGGATCGGGGAACAACACGATCAAAAACAGACTCTAAATGACCACAGACATGCTTTAAATGACCCAAAAACACACACCTTAAGTTAGCAAACAGCTACAAACAGACAAAAGACATCTTTATAGAAATGTGAAATGTCTAAAATTAGATGCAAAACGACAAAAAATGACCACAAACGTCCTCAACCAGAAAGCATACATACACATAATGACTACAAATGACCCAAAACAACTACACAGAGATGTGAAGCGGCTGAAAATAGATTCTAAACAACAAGGAAACACAAAATGACAAAAAATAGAGGGGTAAGAGGATATGTTGGGCCTTTAACCCCGAGTTATGCAGACAGGTTACATACTTTTTGAGTTTATTACCCCTGCATGTTTCTGGAAAGTGCCCGAATGCACCATTACATTCATCCTCACATGCTTCCATCTCTCTGGACTTCACATCATCCAAGGATCACTTCACCTGTCAAGAATATGCATGGGGAAAAACAACACAAAACGATTATAAATAGACACTAAATGACCACAGAGACAGATAAAAGGACCAAAAACATACACCTCAAGTATGCAAACAACCACAAACCGCTGCAAAGACATAAGAGGCAACTATTTAGACAAGTAAAATGTCAGAAATCAGTTGCAAAACGACAAAAAATCACCACAAACATAGTCAACCAGAAAGCATACATGACTACAAATGACCCAAAACAGCTACACAGAGATGTGAAACGTCTGAAAATAGATTCCAAACGACAACAAGGAAACACAAAATGACTAAAAATAGAGGCAAATCAATCACATTCATGCAAAATCAAAAAATACGCTCTCCAATAAAGTTATGTTCGGACAGACTCCCCCGATGCGTTAGATGATATTACTTGCCTATAACCCAGAGTTATGCAGACGGGGTACTTTCTGAATTTATTACCAGTGCCGTTTCCTGGAAAGTGCCTGAATGCATTATTAAATTCATCCTCACTGCTTCCATCTCTCTGTAGCAAGGATCGCTTCACTTCACAGTCAAGGAATATGCATGAGAAAAAAACACAAAACTTAAAGTGGACCTATCATGCTATATTTGAATAATATAGTGTAGGACCATACCTATATAAGGCATATTTATACTTTTTCTTTTTCAAAATACCAAACAGATCATGCATTTTAGCCATGTCTCATTTTGCTCAATTTGACATTTTTTAGCTCTGTTTTTGCAAGGGCTGATTCTGTGAGAACAGCACCATCTACTGGCCTGGCATATGTACTACAGCGTCTCCAGCGCTTTCAAACGGCAATGGCCGTGGCTGTCTCCTCCTGATTGGTGGAGTTGGCCCAATAGCCGTAGCGCCACCGTCCTGACGTCAGGACAGTGTTCAAATCTGGATCAGTTTTTATCAGATCCGTTGCAGCCCCTTTTTTAGAGATTTGGGTATGGAGGAAAATAGAGAGGGTTGTGTTTTCTGACACTTGGTGAGTTCCCTGGAACACCGGGGACACATATTCATGTATAAAAGACGTACAAAAGTGCATTTTGCATGATAGGTCCCCTTTAAGTTAAACCAACTTAAAGGTCGAGTAGGTAAGAATGGAGAAACCGGCTCGAGTGCGCTAGAATTTGAAAGTACGTAACCGAAAAAAATCTGCCCCTTCCTTCAGACTTCCTTACAGAGCCCCTCCTCCAACACACACGAACGCGCACATGACCAATGAGGGCACGAGATAAGTTTGTGCACAGATGGAAGGCTGACAGGCAGGTAGGCCATCCAGTTATTTTAGCCGGGCCGGCTCAGATGATTGGTCGTGCTTTTTACAGCGCCACGGCTTCAAAGCATTTAATGTATTCATTGCTATCGGGATGTTAAGAGCATTCCATGGAATATAACAAAACGTGTTTCTGAAGTGAATTACCTACCCCACCTTTAAAGAGTAAAACACAATTAACTGATGCAAAGACATAAATGCATCTATTTAGAATTGTTACATGTCAGAAATGAGATGAAAAATGACTAAAATTGACCACAAACTAACTCCACAAGTACACATACCCTGGGTGTTTCTCAATGTCGAGTACGCTTGCTTGGTAGCACATGTCTTCCGAGTCACTTTCTTCCGAAGCGAGGCAAGAATCCTTCCTGGCATTCGGAAAACGAAGAGTGGAACAGGCTAGCAAGTGTGCAGGTGTGCGTCATATGAGAGGCCCCGCCTTACATTTTCCGCCACAGATTTGGGGAAATTGGTCCGTGCGCAAAGCATTGTGGGGATTTTAAGACCGCGGAGTCTACACATGTGCAGCCTCGAAAAGGACTAGGAGTTGATATAAAACAATCACAGAGACACAAAACGAATGGTGTCTTTTGGAGAGACTTTGAAGAAGACCGTGTCAGGACTCGCCATGTTTTCCATGTTCTTATATATTAAAGGCATTCTTACATTTCTCTGAGCAAATTGCCGATAGATATCCGTACAGTAGCCCAAAGTAATCATGCTTATGTGCCGGTGTACTTCGCTCCTTTAGTCTGTCATCAATGAATACGTACATAAGATATAATTGATCTAAGTTAGAAGCTGTTCTTGTGGGTTTATGCATTGTTGGAGCTTTCTGTGTTCATGTGTTGAAAACCACGATAAGAAGATCTGCTGATTAGAATAGATACAACGAGAAGAGTAAAGCTACTCCTTTTTAAGGTGCAATGAAAACATTCAGAAAAGACAACAAAGACATGCAGCATCACACATACATAAAATAATAACAAAATAAAATGCAGGACATCATCCAATAGCAAATAACAAAGATGTCTGGTATGAAACGTGGCCCTGGACATCCCTTCGTTCGTCCTCTCGTGTGATTTACTCGTGTTTCCGTGCTCAGGTCGGTGCTGACGGTGGCCTGCGAGCAGACGGAGGTCCTGCTGTTCGACCCCATCTCCTCCCGACACATAAAGACTCTGACGGAGGCTCACGAGGACTGCGTCAACAACATCAGGTAAACAATCACACTGTACATTTCTGTAATCTCACTCGTCCCCAGCTTGAGCTTCAATCTCAGGATCCATGTATTTCTGATCCTCTCAAGAATGGAAGTAGTCATCACATACAGAGCATCAACTAGTTCCTGAACAGTGTCCTTCACATGCTGATATCCAAGAGAGGGAGTTACACAGTCACAAGATGGAGGAATATAAAGCAGTATTCAATGTTTACTTCAGATTAGCTCCACGTCAGGGGGGGGGGGGGGTTGGGTTACCTTGGTTGGTGATTGGCTAATGGTTACACAAGCCAAAACATCGTTATGACATCATAAAGTGTCCAAAATCTGATCAGCTCATTTTCAGACAGGTTTTTATAGAAATGGATCAGGACAAAAAGAGAGAGAATCTTTGTTCCTGAAACTTTCAGAATCTCATTACACAGAGGGGACACATGTTGATGAAGAAGAGACATGAAGAAGAGGGGACACATGTTGATGTAGAAGAGACATGAAGAAGAGGGGACACATGTTGATGTAGAAGAGACATGAAGAAGAGGGGACACATGTTGATGTAGAAGAGACATGAAGAAGAGGGGACACATGTTGATGTAGAAGAGACATGAAGAAGAGGGGACACGTGTTGATGTAGAAGAGACATGAAGAAGAGGGGACACGTGTTGATGTAGAAGAGACATGAAGAAGAGGGGACACGTGTTGATGTAGAAGAGACATGAAGAAGAGGGGACACGTGTTGATGTAGAAGAGACATGAAGAAGAGGGGACACGTGTTGATGTAGAAGAGACATGAAGAAGAGGGGACACGTGTTTGATGTAGAAGAGACATGAAGAAGAGGGGACACGTGTTGATGTAGAAGAGACATAGAGAAGAGGAGGGACACGTGTTGATGTAGAAGAGACATGAAGAAGAGGGGACACGTGTTGATGTAGAAGAGACCTTTAATGTCTTCTTCTCCCTGCAGGTTTTTGGACAATCGTCTGTTCGCCACCTGCTCCGACGACACCACTATTGCATTGTGGGACCTCCGTAAGCTGAACTCGAAGGTGTGTTCGCTGCACGGCCACGCCAGCTGGGTGAAGAACATCGAGTACGACACCAACACCAAACTGCTCGTCACCTCGGGGTTCGATGGCAACGTCATCACGTGGGACACCAACAGGTGAGAGAGAGGAGATTTTAGTTGTAGTCATTGGACTCCTTTGTTTACTTCCTGAACACAGTGACATCACATTGGAACACTTGCATTGCTATTGGCTAGCGCTCCAACACATTGTACGTGATGGGCTAAGGGGCGGGACATCTCTAAGTGGTTGACCAATCACAACAGAGCCGGCCAGCTAACCAATCAGAGCAGACTGGGCTCTGGTTTCAGACAGAGGGTGAAAAGAGGTGCTGCAGCACAGACAGTATGAGAGAAATAAAGAGCTTTTTGAACATTGCTATCACTTAATATTGAACCAGGATCTAAAACGTCAAAACAAATAAATCTCTGTCTTTATAAAAGCCCTTTTCCTTCAAGCCGATGTCAAATAAAACCTTCCCCTTTATCTCTGTACGGTTTTCTGGCTGTAATTCAACATGATTCCTCCTGAAGAGCTGCCCCAAGAGGAGGAGTTTCTCTCCCTACCTCTAACCACTTTGTTTCCAAACCATTTTAAAGAGAATACCGCTTTTGTTTGTCGTTTGCTTTGTATGGTTTTATTTTTTATTTCAGTGTGTCTATTATGAGAACGTGTATACGTATCTCATTTACTCTGTTTTTTAATTTAAAGTGGACCTATCATGCTATATTTGAATAATATAGTGTAGGACCATACCTATATAAGGCATATTTATACTTTTTTTTTTCCAAAATACCAAACAGATCATGCATTTTAGCCATGTCTCATTTTGCTCAATTTGACAATTTCTAGCTCTGTTTTTGCAAGGGCAGATTCAGTGAGAACAGCACCACCTACAGGCCTGGCATATGTACTACAGCGTCTCCAGCGCTTTCGAACGGCAATGGCCGTGGCTGTCTCCTCCTGATTGGTGGAGTTGGCCCAATAGCCGTAGCGCCACCGTCCTGACATCAGGACAGTGTTCAAATCTGGATCAGTTTTTATCAGATCCGTTGCATCCCCTTTTTTAGAGATTTGGGTATGGAGGAAAATAGAGAGGGTTGTGTTTTCTGACACTTGGTGAGTTCCCTGGAACACCGGGGACACATATTCATGTATAAAAGACGTACAAAAGTGCATTTTGCATGATAGGTCCCCTTTAAATTGTTGTTTTCTTTCATGCTGGGGTATATTTGATCTGCTTTTTGGCAGTCTGGTTTAAATGTGCACTGTTGCAGCTACAGTATGTATTTGACTGTCCAATGACATTCTGTATGATGTTTCTATATAATGTAAACATTCAAAAATAAAGTGTTAAAGGACAGACAGATAAAAAAAATTAAATAAAAAAAAAAAAGAGAATACCTCTGATCAGTGTTTCCGCCAGACCAGGGCTGAGAGGGCGTCCACCCTGGGGGGGGATGTGACGTCACGTAGTGTCACGTGACTTGAATTTTGAATTGAGCCGTCCCTTTATAGATACTATCTTTTTACGTATTAGTGATGGGAATTCCGGCTCTTTTTTAGTGAGCCGGATCATTTGGCTCGGCTCACTAAGAAGAGCCGGCTCTTTCGGCTCCTAAACGGCTCTTCATTTTACACAGTTTACCACGGAGCCTCAGTTTCGCCGCTGCGAGGCTCCGGCGCTCGCAGTTCACGCGCGCTCCACTAGCACCCCCCGTCAAGGCTCGCCGGCAGTACACTTTCCGTCACAGGAACACGCTTTGCTGGCGGCGATAAGAATCCCACCAGACTCCTTTGCCCCGCCAACAGATGGATGTCCTTTTTCCTTTTTCCTTTTCGTCATTTCAAGCGATAAAAACTCGATCTTCTCTCGAATTATAATTTTTTTGTCAAATGACGGCAAGACGCCCCCCTGGCGGAAACGCTGCCTCTGATCTATTAAGCCCTCAAACCTCCTGTTTGTCCCTCTGCAGGTTCACGGAGGACGGCTGCCCGCACAAGAAGTTCTTCCACACGCGGTACCTGATGAGGATGCGCCTGACGCCCGACTGCTCCAAGATGCTCATCTCCACGTCCTCGGGGTACCTGCTGATCCTGCACGACCTCGACCTCACGCAGTCTCTGGAGGTCGGCAGCTACCGCATGCTGCGAGCCCGGAGGACCCCCCTCAGCTCGGGTAGGAAAACACTCACCAGCAAGATTCCATCTTCAAGGGTTTTATTGTCGTATGCACAAAGCTACAGGTTGGAAAAAGCAATGAAATCTGATGACACACATTGTATGGATAAAAATGCATTGTTTTTAACAGAACTTGCTGAGCGCTGGTGTTTTTATAGAAACCTGAAGAATTACATTTATTGTGTTTTACGTTGTTTTTTTATCTTGTAATATTAAAATGAAGACTTACCATATTTCAGGCTGTTTTAATTATTTAAATCCTTCGTTGACTTACCATGAGCATCTGTTGTTATTGTCCTCTCGATTGTGATTTGTTGTAATTAAAAAGTTTATTTATTTCCGCCCCTCAGACGGAGGCTCGTCAGCGTCTCGGTCGGCAGGAGCTCCTCGTCACGGAAACGACTCGAGCAAGATCCACGCTCCCAGAGAAGGTCAGAGGATAAAAAAACATATCTCATCATCACAAAGTCAGACTGAAGCATCCTTTGTGCTCCAGTCTGTCCCCTCAGTGAATACAGAGCTGAATCCCTCTGTGGAAAGAGACTCTGAAAGTTTCAGGAACAAAGATTCTCTCTCTTTTCGTCCTGATCCATTTATATAAAAACCTGTCTGAAAATGAGCTGATCAGATTTTGGCCACTTTATGATGTCATAACGATGTTTTGGCTTGTGTAACCATTAGCCAATCACCAACCAAGGTAACCCCCCCCCCCCCCCCACCTTATCACCTGAATCTCCTCCTATACCCCTTTCACACCAACGCAACTCCGGTTCAAGCTCCGTGCTAGAGCTTTTCAGGTTCAGAACCGGTTCTTCGGTTTAGCTCCGGCTCTTTTCACACCGCTCAGAGACCGACTGGTGCTGCCGCTGCTGCGTCATGACGTCACAGTTTACGTCGCTGATTTTCTCCCCAACGGAGCTCACCTCACAACAACGGGCCGGGGACTGCGTTGCTTTTAATCATACGAAGCCAGATTAAATTAAATAACGACTTCTCCAACCTTATACTTTTCTCCAGAGTGCCGTGGTTCATTGTTTATTAATGTGTTTTCAGCGGCATTTACCGACCCGCTGCAGTGCTGGCTGCTCTTCCACGAGTGTATTCTCCCGTTAGCTCCGGGTTAGCTCACACGGCTCTAAAGTATTCACTGTCTGACTGTCACACAAGCAGCTGATACATATCCCCAGTTCCCCTTAAGTGAATGTGTGTCAGTCTGAATTGACGCTGTTTGGCATCACAACGCTGTTATGAAAGTTTCTCTGGTATAACATGGGTGATGTTAGCATAGCAACCGAAGCTAAACTGACTACTTGCTAAGCCGTTTTCTACAGGCACATTTTACCGGCGTATTTTTCATTATGATTCTACTTGTGATAGTCGGACATGACAACCTGTGCAGCCCATGTATTGATTCCATCCGATAGCTGCTATAATAACAAACAAAACGTCTGCCTGCTCTCCACAATGATCAATAACAGCGAACGGATGGTCAAAGTAAGGTACAAATAAACAGAATCACACGAAGCCTGGTTAGTGTTGCCTGACTTTATAAAGCGTGTTTTTTTTTTACAAGTGTGTGGTTGCGTTCTAGTCACTTTTGCTCAGCACTACTGCTGGTTACAACTTTTATTTGCCGTACTCGCCTTAACTGTTATCTCAGGTTAATCTCGCCCCCCTCCGACGTATGCGGTTCTTGCTTCTACACGGACAACTTTTTGGTGCTCGAAACGAACCGGATTCCGGAGCTTAGAGGCTGCTCCGCTGCGGTGTGAACAGGAAAACCCGGTGCTTTTCAAGCACCAGCACCGAACCGGCCCTGAAACACCGTTGGTGTGAATGGGGTACTAGAGCACCATTGAGTTCTTTGTAACCAAATATCTCTCAGAGGGGCGTGGGGAGGGGCTCCTTATTTTCATCTAAGTAACAGACAGAGAATCAGCACTTTGGAAACAGGGCTGAAACAGAGGGGATTATGGGATGCTGCAATGATCTGTTTGGTGTTTCAGCCAATCAGAGACAGGTTCTGTATATATCTGAGACCTGTGATATATTGATGAAAACAGTATGATCGGGGACCTTTAAAGTATTATCGTATCTGAGGTTCTGCCAGTGTAATAATTAAGGAGACTATAAGACCCTCTCCTCTCCTCCCTCCTCCTCCCTCAGGTCTGGCTCCCAGGAACAGTCTGGAGGTTTTGACTCCAGAGATCCCTGGAGAGAGGGACAGAGGAAACTGCATCACGTCTCTGCAGCTGCACCCGAAGGGCTGGGCGGCGCTGATCCGCTGCTCCAGCAACATGGACGACCAGGAGGTACAAAAACATCCTCATGTTTATGAATCTGAAGTTAGATACCTGTTAATGCATCTAGATCAGGGATGGGCAACTTGGAAGGTGGTGGGGGGCCACATCATGTATGTACTGGCCACCAGGGGGCCGCAGATTCACTTGGAACACACACACAAATTCCATGGCTGCATCTCAGGTCGGTTATTCATTTCCTCGCTCCTCGGTCTTGGTATCACCAGACGTTGATTTGTCTGCGCCATCTTGAGGAGCGTCCCATGGCACTTATTTGTGCCGGAGGACCGAGGGTCGAGGAGCGATAATGGAGGAGCGATAATGGAGGAACTACAATGGAGGAACTACCAGACCATCCTCCGGTGAAATCCTCAGACACTCGCCCCGCCCCCTTACTGTGTATCGCTCACTGATTGGACGATGCAGCGCATGCACTGATCTGATGCTTCTTGACATGAGAGCAGTTTCCCAGCGGAGTGAAGAAAACACATGAAACTCACGGGACTCACTCCTCAGTTTATACTGTGTTTTGTTTCAATTAATGTATCATTTAGTTACAAATATGTGATATATCTGAACAACAGAGTGGGCAAAAATCATTTATTCTGCTAGTGGAGCCTCGCAGATGGGGGTGCTGCAGCCCCCTCAGCACCCCCTCCTTCCCACGTCCATTCGCGATGTCTCGCTGTCTCGCAGACCCCACGCAGCAAGCAGGAAATGAACCCAGCTCACACTGTCCACTCCTCGCAGCAGCGAGCCGCGCAACGTCCCGCCAACACGGCACCCAGACCCCACGCAGCATTCTCATCTGTTTGTCATTACTGGTGTCATTTCCTGGTTGCTAACAAACGCCATTGTAACACATAATCACTGATGTTCCGCTGTAACGGTGGTGGACTCATCAGAGCACAGTGGGCTCATAGGGAGGAGGGGGGGCAGGAGCTCCAACAAGCCGTTTAGGACAGAGAGTGAATACACACACTATACAGAGATGCTGTATGAGAAACCAATGTGAGTTTGGAACATTGAACAATGTAAATCTATTCTAGTAGACCTCAACAATGGAATCATGATCAGTAGAAATGGCCATGACATGGGACCTTTAACGTCACAGCAGGCATAACAGCAGCCGGTGTTTCTTGTGAGTGTTTCCCCTGGAATATTTGCCCATCCCTGATCTAGATCTCTGCAGTACTTCAACACTTTTGTGTTAAACTGAAAGAACTGCATCATTATTCTGCGTTTATTTAGGAAAAGCTATCAGACATCTGCACGTCCGCTGCAACCATCAATTATTTAAATGACAGATTTTCATTTTTGCAGTCGCATTTTCATACATTTTAATATATTGGTTTTTATTCTATACAAGCTTTTTTTTATATATTCCTTTGACTTCTTAAAAGGGTGTTTTAAATGTTTTACATGTGTGTTTTTAGCTGTGAAGCCCTTTGAATTGCCTCGTGTTGAAAAGACCCCTGCCTAATCTAATCCCGCTACATTTACACATGCTTTGCTGTTAACCAATACAAAAGAATAATGATAATAATTAATTTAAATACAATTTTTTTTTAACGTTCTTCTTGACACTATGTCCTAAAGCTTTTGTAAATGTCTTAAATTGTGCTCTATAACCCCCCCCCCCCCTCTCTCCAGTGGACCTGTGTCTACGAGTTCCAGGAAGGCGCCCCCTCCCGCCCGCTGGTCTCCCCCCGCTGCTCGCTCCGCCTCACCCACTACATCGAGGAGGCCAACGTGGGCCGGGGCTACATCAAGGAGCTGTGCTTCAGCCCCGACGGGCGGCTCATCTGCTCCCCGTACGGCTACGGCGTGCGGCTGCTGGCCTTCGACGAGAGCTGCGGCGAACTGTCCGACTGCCTGCCCGTGCAGACCTCCGTGCTGAGGGAGATCCGCTCGCTCTACTCCCACAGCGACGTGGTGCTGACCACAAAGTTCTCCCCCACGCACTGCCAGCTGGCCTCAGGGTGTCTCAGCGGCCGCGTGGCCCTCTACCAGCCCAAGTTCTAACGGAAAGAACCGCGATCTGCAGACCTGGGGCAGAAACACTGATCAGGGTTCATGTGCAAGTAGAGAAACGTCCAGAAATAGAGTTGATTTCTACGATTTCTCTCCATCAGCCCAAGTTCTAACAGAAAGAACCACAATCTGCAGACCTGGGGCAGGAACACTAGTCAGGGCTCAATCAGTCAATCAATCAATCTTCATTGGTTCATGTGCAGGTACAGAAACGTACAGAAAAAGCAGTCGATTTCAAAGGTTTTAAACTCCTAAAATCTAAGAGATGCAGATGTCTCTTGTGCAAAGACTAGGATTAACCAGGACTGTACGCTACTTAGTTAAAAACGTTAAAAACTTGGCACAAAAATGAGTCAAAAGCACGACTTTAAACCTTGCTTTTGCAGAAGTTGCAGGAGAAGTGTATGACTAATCAACTTAGGAAGTATACCAAATCCACAAATTAGTCGAGTTTAAAAGGGTCAGCAACAACATTTATACCAATTAGTTTAATTAAATTGACAATATTGAGTTTAATCGCCAATAATTCTGCAAAAAAAGCCACTTTAAACCTTGCGTTACTTTGAGAAACGTCCTTAAGCATAAGAAAAAGGAATAATCTACTATAGAAATAAACCAAAACCACAAAGACGTCACCTTTGAAGCGGCCAGCTCTAATATCTAATTGTTAATATGGATTTTTCTGGTATACTGAAAGCAAAACAATCAAGGGATATTTCCCAATAAATCTAAAATCTTTAGGATCCCTGAATTACTTTTCCTAGCATTTGTTTTAAAGTGCTCAATTGGACCAGAAGTCTGGAGTATTTTAAATATTCTGCCTGATGTGTGATGTAAAAGGAAATATTTAGGTTTCTCTGCCACACAACTCCTCAAAAACTCCTTCAAAAAAGATATGAAACTAAAGTTCTTCTGAACCCAGGTCTGCAGCTGTGACACAAACTAAAGAGGAAGAAGAAGAAGAAGAGAAGGAGGAGAAGTGGATTTAAACATTAAAAACGACATTTTTGGGGGCTTTGCAAACAGACTCCTGAAAGCCCGGCTGTTGAAGCTTAAAAAAAAAAACGTTGTGGATTTCTTTTCGTACTAAAAGCGGGAGGAAAACTGATTTTGGAGACTTCCCGATATTTCCGTCTCGGGATAAAAACACTAAAAATGTTAATTTAACAACAGGAAGTGGCTGCGTGACGCCTTCTCTCCACAGGTGCTCCAAATCTGACCTTCGTAGTTAAAGAACCTCAACACACACACACACACACACACACACCACACACACACACACACACACACACACACACACACACACACACACACACACACACACACACACACACACACACACACACACCTCTTCGTTTTTACTGGTTTTATTGTTGTCCGCACTACTTGTTCACGGTGTTTGTTCATTTGTTTCCATGCATTTTGCCTTTTGTTTAGGACGAAACGTGTTCAAATTACTTCACAGTTTGTCCACTTTCAATCTGAATCCTCAAACAAAACATGTCATTTCATGAAAAGTATCTTAAAGTTTCCCACTTTGACGTTCTTCAGACCCCTTTCCAAGATAATACTCTCCTCAATTACATATTTCTTCTCTAATAAACACAGCTGACATTATTCTGAATGGTCCTTGATACACAAAGCCCTTTTTGTCCAACAATTTTAGTTTGAATCTGTTGCCTCAGCGTTGTTCGTTTAATTAATATAGTAAATACTGTTTTTCCGATCTTCAACTTAATTGTCTTGGCTTTTTTTCAAAGGACTTTTGATCACCTTGTAAATCACTGTTTGGCTTTTTCTCCCCCCGTCCCTGTTTTGCATCAAATCCAATCCCAAATGGATGACTTCTACTGTTCATTCTCTCTCTTTGAAACCCATCTGCTTTAGGAGCCAAACACACACATGTTTAATTGTCTCAGAATAGAAATTAGGTTGATTAAAAGATAGATATTACTACTATGCATCTCTGCCTTTATGAAGATTCTCCCTCTTCTCTCCAGGAGCTTTAGATGCCAACATGTGTTTTGTAAGCTGGGAATTTAATTGAAACACCTGCTATTATGGGTGTTCAAAACTTAAAATGTTGAATTTTAAAACAATTAATTGACATTTTTTTCGAAATACACGTATGCTTCTTGCAGAAAGGAAGCCGGTTAGCTCGACTTAGCTTAGCACAAAGACTGGAAACAGGGAAAAGTCTGTTTTAAAAAAAACTTTGTTTGTTGTTTTTTTGTGATTTGATGTATTGGAAATATTATTATTTATACAGTACACTTTTTCGAATGTACTTTTTTGGCGCCTGGAGCACCACAAGCTATCTAGTTCCATAAAATTCAATTTATTTTTGAGTTAAATCTTCCCTTTTTAAGGCCTTGAGTCATCACGTAATATCTTATATAACTGTATAACCTGTATACAATTGGAAATGTCAAAAATGTTGTTTTGGGAGGGTTACGGACCAGACTACTTCCTGGTTGATAAAAAAAAAAAACTCTGGAGTGAGACAACAAAGAAACAGTCCGGGATGTAACCTACCAGCAATATCTTGTTTTAACATTTCAGTTTTGGTACAAAATGTGTACAAAATGTCAGAAATTCAAAAAAAGTGTCCATCCTAGTTCTCAAATTAAAAGGTGATATCTTTAAATGTCTTGTTTTATCAGTAAAAAAAGCCAAAGATATTCACTTCAATATGATATCAGAGAAAAGCTCTGGATTTAGTAACTTAAGGGAAGCATTCAAAACATTTCTGCATTAAATAATTACAGAATATTTTTCTTTTTTGTGTCGATCAACTAATCGTTTTAAACAGGATTAGCTATTTCAACTTTATGCTAAGCTAAAAACGTTGTGCTAAACTAAGCTAATTACTTTGTGCTAAGCTAATAACTCTGTGCTATGCTAAGCTAATAGCTGCTAGGTGTAGCTTCATATCAAACTTCTACAAACGTACTGCGAGTGTAAAAAGGATATTTCCAAAAACGTCTGAAAACAAAAAATACCAGATTTACCCGTATTTAAATTTAAATTTGAGGTGAAAATAAGAAAATTGTCTGAACACAGGTAACTCATATTATAATTTAAATTCCCAGCTCACGCCATGGTCCTGTTTGTAAAGAGGAAGGATGCTTTTCACACTTTGTACCTTTTTGTTTCAGTCTCTTCCTCTCTCATTTCAGTCAATTTAGGGACTTTTTTCCTTAATTTCCTCAGAAAATCTCATGAAGAATTAGCATTTGTAGCATATAAATATTAAACTGTTTGATCTGGGGGGTTTTCGGGCTGTCACGCTGTATAAGGCTGCTTTTATTTCATTATAATCACATCAATCTCTGCGGAGAGGAAGTGTCTTATCTGCCATTTTCACTTCAGGTATTAAAACTGAAAAACTGGGATTATTTTTATGATTTTTGTTATTTTTTGTTAAATCCCGCTCTGGGGTTTTTTCTTTGTGGATTAATTGAATGTTCTCGGTGGTTTCTGGTGTCACGTCTTGAGGACAAGAGACGAAGAACTTATTTTCTCTGTTGTTTCCTAAACTGCTTAAAACTGAAAGTAATCCCGACAATGAAGCTGAAATGGTACTTATTATCACTGAAATAAAAAGGTTAGCTTGTTTTGCACTGCTTATTGTTTGAGTCCAGTTTGTGTTGTTCTTCAGGAGAAAAGGGATAGTTTGGAGGTTTTAAAAACAACAAAATATAGGCCTTCTTACTCTCGGCATGTGCCCTCATATCAAAACGTAGATTTTCCCCGTAAAATGTTATTGTGATGCCAGAAAAAAATATTTCTGTTACCCATTACTCCAAAAATATGAAAATGGTGTCAAATAGAGCGTCAGACGGCAGAGAAAGCTTTGTTTTTACGGAGCTCCGACGTCACGTTGTTTACGTTCGCAGCGCCATCTTGTATACGGCGTCATGATATATCTTATATCAGAGCCACAGTATAAAGTGGAGCAGGGATGACGTATTGACCCGGAAGGAAGCTGCTGGTTCCCTCGACAAAAAAGCAACTGGATTTCTCCATAGGACTTTGGAAAATAGCTGGAAATAAGATCTGTGGAAAACGAACCTGTTTGATAAATGCACGTTTTGTTCAGCCGGATAATCTCCACATGTCTACCCTACTTTTATAATTTTCGAATCATAAATCTAATGGCCAGAAGCAAAATGCTAACGTTATGCTATAAAGGAACTACAGCCGAGTACAGCATCACGACTTCAACGTCACGGCAACTTAAGATCCATATTCAAACATACAGATTCAAAATGGTACGAGTTGAAGCGTTTGTTTTAACAGTTTGCAGGAGGCAGGTACTTGCTCTCAAGCAGAACAGGGCAAACAAACTTAGCGGGAGTGTTTACGTGTTCGGTGTAATGACGTACAACGTCCTCGACAACTTCTGTAGTCCTATTCAGCCACTTGGTAACAACCATCGTTTTTCAGACACGTCAACTCTTCAGAAATCACCAGTGGGGTCACTGCTGATGGATTTAATGTCGTAGAACAAAACGTGATCCGTCTCTTCTTCAGTGTCTCAACCACAGACCTTATTTCCAGCTATTTTCCAAAATCCTATGGAGAGATCCCATTGGCTCTGAGACGAGGGAACAGGAAGTGGTGAAACTCACTTCCGGGTTTTAGGACTTGTCACTGCACCACTCTATTGTACTCGTACTATATCTTTCTATAAAAAACCCCTGTATAATATGTCGGGGAAAAAAAGTCATTGTGTAGTATTTTGAAAATATCAATAAAAAAGTCAAAAGCTTCAACGTGTGCACAGACAGACATTTTAGGATTAGAAACATGTGTAGTTTGTACTTTATTCACAAATTCAAAAGTCAGTCCAATACTGCACACTTTTCAGTTCACAATAAATCAACACAAAGGCGACAACTTTACCTAGCAACAGCAGCAACCACAACAACCAGAGAATAATTAACAATAATAATAATGATAATTTAGGCAAAAACAAAACTTACCGTCATTCTAAAACAATAACAAATGTGCACCACTATGTGCAGTAATGAGCGATTACATGATGTGTACTGTAGTTTTTCTAAAGCGTAAAACCTATGACTTCATGGTGTCTTTTGTCAAATGGCAAACCACTTTTCCATGAACACAAAATCAAAAGTGAATTATTAAAATCCAGGAGACCTCTCAAGCGCCCAGCATCTTCTTCACCATGTACCCCGGCATGTTGTAGAGGAACAGTCCCAGGATAGCCAGCAGAAGGAGGACAGAGAGGATCTTGATGGTGAGCCACCTGTACTGGTCACAGATCAGGTGTTTCGCTGCTTTGAAAGGGATGAGGAACCACAGGAGGGCGATATCTGGACGGCTGGGGGGGGGGGGGGGGGGGGGCACAGAGACAGAGAGGGTGTTAGAAATGTTATCTAAATTAAAAAATCTATTGGTTTCACATGCAATATATGTATGTCATGAGTTAATAGGCTTTATTACACGGCAGAGTTGAAAACTCAATTCTTATTAGTCAATTTGGTAGTTCAGTGTTCTGCTCTTTCTCGATAGCAGACCGTTGCTAGGAATACCAGACCGTTGCTAAGGACACTTTGATAAAGGGACTATGTGCTGTAACGTCAATCCGCAGAAAAATAACCAGACAATTATCATTATAATTCATGATGGCTGAACTGTCCCCAGTCAAGAACAGAAAGACAATAAAACAAGAGGAAATTAAGTGTCTTAATCTTTGGATGTAGTTTTGTCTCAAATCGCACACGGCAGATCGCACAAACAAGGCACATGCCTCTTGATTTTGGAGGGTTACAGACCAGACTAATTCCTGGTTGGGATCAGAAACTTGATCGAAGGTAGACAACAAAGAAACAGTCCGGGATATAACCTCCTTAAATGGCAATATCTTGTTTTAACATTTCAGTTTTGGTACAAAATGATATTATCTCTGCACTCAACAATTATTTTCTTCTCATTTGATCTGCAGATTAGTTACTGATGTTTGGTGTTAAAAAATGTCCATCCTAGTTCTCAAATGACAAGGTGATATCTTTAGATGTCTTGTTTTATCAGTAAGAACCCCAAAGATATTCACTTCAATATGATATCAGAGAAATGCTCCAGATTTAGAAGCTTCTATTAGATATGCCTTGACCTGAAGTGATGATCGCTACCGTTAGCTTACTAGCTAGCAACGACCATTCGCGGTACAAAGTCACCACAGACTGCTCAATTGACCATATACAATTAATAGTGACTTCTTTTCGATATCGGTATAGCAGTACTTTACTTAAACAGTGAAATAAACCCACATGTAAAGCTTGAGTTTTTAAAGAGCTGAGTTCACAGGAGCAATCAAGGCTGGTCGCGTAACTTCCGCTACGTAGCCAAGATGGCGGTCGTTGAGAAGTGTCCAGCGTTCTAGACCCAAGCTTTTAACCGTTATCATGAGTACTCTTACTGCATTAGGACGGCACTCAAAGTAGCCAATATTAGTACAAAAGTACACAATGTGAGACACAAGACAGCAATCCCTGATTTACATTACATGTCACTTGTTAGATGCTTTTATCCAAAGCGACTTACATACTCAATACTGTGGACAATCCCCACAGGAGCAATTTGGGGTGAAGTGTCTCAGGGACACAACGGCATGCTGACTGCAGTGGGGTTCGAACCTGTGCTCCCCTGATCCGAACACCAACGCACTAGTCCACTGTGCCACACGCCCCCTTTAAAGTTACATTGCTATCGCTAGAACAGACTATCCCTTAGAACGAGGGATTGATTAGGTATAATAATGAATAATACGTGTTATTTATATAGTGCTTTTCCTGGTGCTCAAAGTGCTCAACAAGCAAGTAAAGAAAAATAATAACAAAACAAAAAAAGTGCTAAACCAGGTGGAATAGGGGCGAGGGGTTAGTGGATTAGGAGTTGAAGGCAAGAGTGAAAAGGTGAGTTTTGAGGGCTTTTCTGAATGATGTAAGAGTGGTTTGTTTCTTTATCATATACACATTTAAATTGTATTTATATATAATATTTGCAAGAGAATGCGAAGAAGAATTGCCTGAAGAACCTCCAGGCAACATGTACGCTTCTACTTTATTCTGCGAGCTGAAATGCATCTGATTATATTATAGCTACAGATGACACATTAATGATGTTCCTTCAGTTTCTGAATGCACGCACATACAACACAGATAAAGACACGTAGAGTAAATACAAATGACAGGACAATTAGAAACTTGTGTTCATAGGTCAATTTATGGATGTATTTGAAATATACACAGACGCATTAACAGGACAATACAAGCAACAACTCCAACACAAATCCTACATCAAGTTAATTTAACTGGAGTAAAGAAACATAATAGTGCACTTCAATAATTTTCGTCTAATTGCACGACATTCACAAAGCAATTCCAATTCAAACTAAATGCACAAAGTTATCCTCTGCTGGTTTTTCACTTATTTTAGACGCCCATCATCTTCTTCACCATGTACCCCGGCATGCTGTAGAGGAAGAGTCCCAGGATGGCCAGCAGCAGGAGGGCAGAGAACAGTTTGATGGTGAGCCACCTGTACTGGTCACAGATCAGGTGCTTCGCTGCTTTGAACGGGATGAGGAACCACAGGAGGGCGATATCTGGACGACTGGGGGGGGGGGCACAGAGACGTAAACACAGAGTTACAGGCAGAAAATAACTTGGAGTAAACACAAAGAGTCATTTTTTAGGTAATTCCCATTCCTAAACTGTCAATTTTCATGTTGGGAATCATTTTTAATAGGTCATAAATGTCTCTATTTATGTCAAGGATGCTCAGGGATGTATATTAATTATACTGTACTGACAGAGGACAGAGGATTTGTCTATTCTTTCCTTAAAGCTCTGTTAAGGCGTAATTTCAGAGCCACAGTATAGAGAAGAGGAATTACTACAGGGACCTATACCTTGCTTTTTAAAGGTCACCTATCATGCTATTTTTAGGCAATAGCATAGGTCTCAGATATATAAAAATATATAAAAAACATGTCTATGAAGTGTTTTGCTCAAAATACCAAACAGATCACCCATTCTAGCCATGCCTCATATCCCTCTATTTCACTTCCTGTTTCAAAAGTGCTGATTTGGGGTATAAAGCTTTAAAATAAAAAAGGAGGGGGCTGAGCTCATGCGGGACCTGGCAGCTACCGTCTAAACTAAATACTGCGGTGATGAAACGCCATATCATGGATTATCAAGGATTATCTCTGAAACAGTATGGAGCTCAAAGGCTTTCTCTCTTGCCGGTTATACCACAAGGTGAGTTCCTTTTTATTTCCTGCTTCTTCACACACATGCTCTCCAGTACAGGTTAGCTCTGAGTGTTAGCGATGCTAATGTAAACATCGACCATATTACGTCCAAAACAGTCGGGCATTGTTTCTGATAGCAACGTTTCTGATAGTTCCGTGGGTCCACATTTCCGATATTACGTCATATCAGACGCAAATCTGGATCAGCTCCGTTGTAGCCCCGTTTTTAGAGATTTGGGTACGGAGGAAAAGAGAGAGGGTTTTATTTTCTGACGCTGCATGAGTTCCCCGACACACCGGGGACACATGTTTATGTATAAAAGACATCAAAAAGTGCATTTTGCATGATAGGTCCCCTTTAATATCCATACAAACTTGTGAGGATTTAGTTAATCTGAAACAAATTTATAAGATCAGTTGGATCTTTCTCAAATAATTTGTTGTTATTTTTACACTACTGTAAGTTTTCTGTCAAACCATTAAATTAAATTGAACATAAACAAAGTACATCTGTGCAAATCTAAACGGAATATTGACAATAATGGTTTTAAAATGATTCAATTCAAAATAAAAATCCAACTCACTCAAAAGATATGATGAAACTTACCGTGTAAAAGAAAGGAGATCGCGAACTTGGTTGAAGTAAATTCATGAAAATGCCTTTCCTCATTTCGTAAAATTGCTCTTTTTTTAATTTGTAAGTTCATATTTTAATATGTTTATGCTTGTTTTATGTTTGAGGACTCACCTGCTTTGTTTATTAATCATTTAAATGTGTATTTAATATTGTGTATTTTAGTTTTTTTGTCCAGCTGAACGATATGTGTCATAATATAGTTTTTTGTGTGTATTTACGTCGAGGGTGAAAAGTATTCATGAGATAAAATAACCTCTAGGGCGGCACAATTAATTGAAATTAAATCGAAATGCAATAGAGTGCCACAGTGACGCATCCTAAAACCCGGAAGTAAACTCCTTCCGGTTCCTTCGACAAAAACGCAATGCAATTTCTCCATAGGATTTTGGAAAATAGCTGGAAATAAGGTCTGTGGTTGAGACACATTTAAGAGACGGATCACGTTTTGTTCAGCCGGATAATCTCCACATGTCTACCCTACTTTTATAATTTTCTAATCATAAATCTAGTCGCCAGAAGCAAAATGCTAACGTTATGCTATAAAGCAACTACAGCCGAGTACAGCAGCACGACTTCAACGTCACGCCAACTTAAGATCCATATTCAAACATACAGATTCTAAATTGTACAAGTTGAAGCGTTTGTTTGAACAGCTTGCAGGAGGCAGGTACTTGCTTTCAAGCAGAACAGGGCAAACAAACTTAGCGGGAGTGTTTACGTGTTCGGCGTAATAACGTACAACGGCCTCGACAACTTCTGTAGTCCTATTCAGCCACTTGGTAACAACCATCGTTTTTCAGACACGGAAACTCTTCAGAAATCACCATGTATTTAATGTCGTAGAACAAAACGTGATCCGTCTCTTAAATTTGTGTCAAAACCACAGACCTTATTTCGAGCTATTTTCCTAAATCCTATGGAGAAATTGCATTGCTTTTTGGCGAAAGAACCGGAAGTGGTAAAATGCTAACTTACTTCCGGGTTTTAGGACTCGTCACTGTGGACTAGAGCAATATTCAAATTGCAGGGAACATAATATTTGTTAAGGCAAATCAATCATTTTTATTGAAGTATTGTGAAGCAGGATATCCCAGCCTACAAATCATATTCTAACGACTTAACAAGACATGTTTTTCTTCTTTAACAAATCACACCATTATCATTTACTATATTTTTCATGATAATGGGAATCGGGATAAATTATTTTTCCAAATTGTGCAGCCCTAATATCCTTAATAATGTTATAAAATGTAGACAACAGAACATCCTTCATACTTGGGTTTCTCCATGGGGTCCGGTTCGTTTCGTCCTTCTCCCACTGGGCTCCTCTCGGCCTCCTCTCCTGTCAGGAGGTGCAGCTCTGCTTCCACTTTCCCCTAAAATCACAACAACAAAAAAAACACTCTCAGTTACAAAGTGCTGTTATCTAACTCATAATGCTCTATTTTGAGGTTTAACATCAAAGAGGAAATATTCTGCTCATTTTCAGGTCCATATTTGTATTTGTTTCTCTACTGTGACAGACGTGCCAATCGGAGCGTGACTGTTACATAGTGATGTTACTGTGTTCCGAAACGTTGGGATTTTCGCCTTTGCAGTCCATTTACATGCACACAAATCTATATAACACACAACAGGAACCCATAAAAAGCACAATAGGGCCTCTTTAAAATATGTGTTACTTTTTTACTGTGACTCACCGTGAGTTCAAACTCGTCGTCTTCATTTCTCGCCACAAACGGCCACCAGCCTTTGATCCTCTTCTGCTTGAAGATGGAGATTGAGGGCATCTCGCCTTGGTTGGTCACCATCTCGAGGGTGCACTGCTTGGCGGTCTTTGCACCGCGTGGAAAACGGTTCAGGTCCAGCTCAATTGCACCTATAAAGAGACAAGGAAACAAATGTAAACACCAACTACTACATTTACTCATGGCGTCCCCCAGGGCTCTGTACTTGGTCCCCTGTTTTTCATCATGTTTATCCTGCAACTTGGACAAATCCTCCGTCACCACGACCTCTGATTTTATTGTATACTGATGAAAACTAGCTCTATCTTTTCAACAAAAACTATTACTGCAGCCACCTTCACAAACCACCTCTGTGACATAAAAAAATGGATGCAAAACAACTTTTTCAAACTGAACTGCGACAAATAAAAAATCACAATTTCCCTCCAGACCTTTTGTTTAATGTGTTGTTATTTTCTTCATTTGCTTTTAAAGCCGCTTTGAGCACTGCTACCCTCTAAATAGATTATATTTTAATTCTACGGCATTAACAGTTGTTCACACAAATGAAGGGTTATCATAATAATAATAAAAAATACATGACACTTATATAGCGCTTTTTTTAGAAACTCAAAGATGCTTTGACAGAGAGTAACACAAAAACAAAGAAAATATGTAACGAGACAAACAAAAACAGAAAAGGGGGGAGGGGGGGAGATGGTCAGTACTAGTAATAGTTTTTCGTCCACTGCACCTAAGAAGTCGTCTGCAGAGAAATGGTCGGCGTCCCACACTTGCAGGTTGAGTCGAGCGGGGATCTTGTACTCGGTCTCGTCCCAGGCGAACATGGACTCTTTTTTCGAGATGACGATCTTCTCCTCGGCCATGAGGTAGTCGAAGGGGTAGACGTAGCGCCAGTTGAAGTTTCCCTCCCCGGTGATGGAGTGGTAGTGGACGTCTGTGTCCTGCTTGTCCTCCTGTTGCCCTTTCAACCAGCTGTCAGAGGGAAAAGAGGTAGGAGGGATTCACAATTGTACACAAAGCAAGCAGCGTTTGAATAGTTTAATTGTTGTTTTTGTCAACCAATCTAATGACAGGGCTATTGTGGGAAAGACTTAACAATCTCATACATTCTTTTAGTTTTTCCCGTACTTTTTGAGTTTTTTCTCATGTATTGTGAGATTTTCGTCTCATACATTTTCAAATTTTTCCTCAACAATTAATACTTTTCACATTTGTTATTACCTACAATGGCCCTAAAATGCTGTCCTACCAATCTAAATCATGACAAAATAATAGTTTTTAAATGTATTGTGCTTTAGTCTTTAGTTGTGCCACCAAAAATAAAAATGTAGAGACAGGAATGATTTTAAATTAAAGTCTCTGATTACCCTCGGACAAAGATGTCACTCGATTTCTCTCCTGTGAAGATATCATCGTCCTCCAGAACGACTTCATCTGTGTTCCAGACGATCACCCTCAGCTCAAACCTGGACACAAACAGAAATGACAGACAGGATATAAAATAAAACACTTATCAGTAAAACCTTAAAATGTCTTTAGATAAAAGCTCAAGTACTGTTGGATTTGTTCAGCACAGTTTAAACAAATGTATGTAAAAGTTTGATTAGAGAACGTACTTCTTTGGTCTCCTGGGTGAGATATCGAGGGCGGGACCAGGTGCCGTCATATCTTTAGGGAACATGTCCACCCACATCTCAATCCTCCCCTAAAAACAATTTTGAACCACAAGGGGTGTACGGTGTTAAGGTAGGCAAACAAAACTTGAAAGCATACATTCATTTAGTTTAAAGATTAAAGCAAATTTGATTTATATAACCCAAAATCAACAAAAAATACCTTTTGTACAGATCAACTAACATGAATGTAAAAACAACATACTAAGATGACAAGATAGACAATCCAATTGAAAAAAGGACATGAATTAAATAAATAAAAATAGATAATATAAAATCGATAAAATAAGTTTAAGTTTAAATGCATTAAATAAAAATAAAATGTTTTTTTTTTTTTTTTTTCAACAATATTTGTATTGAAGTTTTCAAATATAATGAACATTACACATACATAAAACGGTGAGTTTAGGTGGCAGATACAGTGTACGATCAAATGAATAGGCATGGAAATAAGCACAGGTCAGTATACAGATGATACAGGGATAACAAAGTACAGAATAGGACCCATTTATAACCGAAGATGGAAGAAGACAGACCTAGAAGTTTGTTTTATGTGGGAGTTAAAGAACGTATCCTGGTTAAAGATGAAGTAGAGTTATTATGGTTACACTGAACGACTCACCTGTTCGATGCCAGGTTTGTCGGGGTGCAGCAGCGGTCTGGTTTCCACGTGTTCTGGGACCAGTTTGCAGCCGACCTTTGGGATTTCCTCCCAGTGCTTCAACACGGTGAGAGCCAGATGTTCATCCGTCTGTCGCTTCAAACCTGACAAACATCAACAAATCAGGGTTAAAAAACAGGTTTAAAATCACTCTTGTTGTATTTTTTTAGGCAATACGCTGATATTCCAAAGCAATTTAGTTAAAGTGTGGAAGTTACATTTTTATATTGAGAGATTTCAGTGATTACAGGACACGTGAAGACAAATACAAGGTCACATACAGACAAGATACAAATTAAAACAAAGAAATTACAAAATAATAAGGGTGACAAAAAACCGACTGAATGATTCAACATGGGTATAGAAGTGTGTGTGTGTGTGTGTGTGTGTGTGTGTGTGTGTGTGTGTGTGTGTGTGTGTGTGTGTGTGTGTGTGTGTGTGTGTGTGTGTACAAGAAAAAGAGATTGAGATAAAAAAAAATATATATATATATAAATAATAATAATAAAAAAGATACAAAATAAATACTAAAGAGAATAATAATAAAAAATAATAAATAATAATCAATACAGAATAATACAAAAACATAAATAATAATAAAATATTTGATAAAACATGTACATACATAATAATAATAATAATAATAAAATGGGTTATCAGTTTAATGAGTGAAACGATCATCTACCGTTCTCATCCTCTATCTCGGTGGGGGCCATGAACACTCGGTTCTCCACCTTCACGCGACCCGGCGGGCCGTAGTGAGGTCCGTCCAGCTTCCCGTCCTTACAAAGCTTCGCCAGGATCTGAGTGGGTTTCATCGGGTCCCGCCACACGTTGTAACCATGGCTAGGGGAAAAAAAATAAAATCAATCACATGATGTCATGAGGTTTTTATCTCATCTGTTTCATGTTTTATTTTGAAAAGTGTTCTTCCCCCGTGTCTTGGTTAGTACACTAGATTCAAATAGATACATTTAAAAAACATGATTTGTGAACTGCCCGAGTCATTAGGGGTGGGGTAAATAATCGATACAGCATACTATCGCGATACTTTGCGTGGCGATATTGTATCGATACACACGGACGCCAAGTATTGATATTTTATATATAAACTATTAATATTGCAAATCACAATTAGCTTGGCAAAGCTACCATCAAATCTGAGCTAAGAAAACAACTCAATCAATCACCTACTCTATGTGCAAAGACCTGCGTCCATACAGCGCTGTGGCAACCAAGGCTTTTGTCACATGTTAAAGAAACTGGAACCCAATATATCATGCAATCATATCAATATATATGCGCAATATATCGTATCCCAATACTTAGCATATCGTAGAATCGCATTACTAGCAATAGTATCGTATCGTGGGGAGCCTGGTGATTCCCACCCCTACGAGTCATCCTGTTGCTTTACCTTTCCTGTATTTAAATAATTAACCCAATATTTTTCCACAATCTCCCCACACTGCTCCAGAGAGTTTTTAGGTTTGCTTCTTACATGGCGTAGCTACTTGTGAGGCCACACGTGGCTCTGTGTTTGCTGTAGAATCGGTTCTCCAGGTCCAGTTTGGTTTCTCCGATCAGATCGTCGGTTCCCACCAGGTCCCAGTCGTAGATCGACACGGTGAGAGTGGAGTCCATCGGGAAGGTGGCCTCCACGTCAAAGGATCTGATCACAGGAGGAGCACAGCATATGTCTGGTTTTAATGCAGATTCAAAACATGTCCTAACTTAGGTCATACATGTACAATGGTTTATATAAGGTACATATAAATAAATAAGGGAGGGAGGTGATAGCGTAGAAATACATTGGACATTCTCTGAGATTCAATTGGTTACTTTAAAAGAATAAAAAAGCAAGATCTAGGAGTTAAAACTTGAATTTTCTCTGAGACTTTAAAGTCACAAATTCACAAAAAACAATTAAATCACTTACAAGGAACTACATAAAACTTTTTTCAAAAAGTGAAGCGTTGTGGTTCCTTGAAAGATATAAAACGCTTATTTTCATATTTGTTTCCTCGTAGTTTTATGACTATATTCTCTGAGATCATACTTTTTTTAAATTGTAAACATACAAATTAAGTCACAAAATACCCCTCAGGAAACTAAACACAAAAACTAAAATCGTGAGAATCTTGACGGTGTGATGAGACCATTTTTACGAAGCCGGCTTCGTAAAAATGGTCTCATCACACCGTCAAGATTCTCACGATTTTAGTTTTTGTGTTTAGTTTCCTGTTTTATTTAACATAAATGTTCCCCTGGTGTCGTACTTCCTGTGTTTCCCTCCTGTGCCTGATGGTCTCATTGTGCGTTTGGGTCCTGATTACCTCCTGCCTGTGCCACAGTAAATACATAATGTTGTACTTACTTTCCAAACAGAGGGTTGAGCTGTTTTGAGATGTAGTTCTCTTTGTCTTTGATCTCCGTCTTTCCCAGTTTGATTGCAATGTATGGATCGGCTTTCCCATTAATGTCGGCTGGATGCAGATCAGTTGCCTAACAAAACAATGGACTAATATAAGTACACATAATAGACACATAATAGCATGATTTTCTGCATGCACTGTTTGATTTTCAGCATGTACTGTATGACTTCCTGCATGTAGTGTATGATTTTTGCATGATCTGTGTGTCTATAACTTACCCTGATGACGTAGATGCGGACGAGGATGTTGATGGGATCGTTGTGAGGAATATTCTGGAACATTCCCATGTTGGAGTCGAAGCTCATGTCTCGAGGCATGTCGTCCGACACTTTGTACATGCACATTGAGCCCTAAAGACACACAGGTAAAACAAATGTATACTTATATTACAATACAATACTAGGAAAACAAAAACAGTTCCAAGACACGTAATGCATTCTGTTCTCGCTGTAACGGTCTTATGTTGGCTCAAGAAAAGAGAAATCTATGGCATGCTGGTTTTAATTAATATAAAACAGTTTTTAAAGACCAATTGATGTTCTTACTTTGAATTTTTCCAACGATCCTGTCTTCATCAAAGCCGCTCGGGTCTTCATCGTCTCCTCCTTTCCCTCTGAACAGGTTGAAGCTGTGCAGCCAGTCCTCGAAGTTATCATACTCGCTCTCCAGCTCCTTCGGGTACACCTGGATTGAGATTCATCAAGAAATAAAGTCAGCGTTCAATTATCCATTTTTTTTAAAGAACTAAGTCACCTTTTCTATACCTTATCCCATC
>NW_022987723.1:698816-705403 GCF_902827165.1 Trematomus bernacchii
GTTTGGTGGCGTGATCATTATTATTTAGAGTCATTGCGTGCCTATTGATTTGAACACGATCCGTGTATCCATCATTTCCTGGTCTTCTCTAAAGAAGAGGGACCAATGAAACGTTGTCATGTTGCCGTTGTTCAGCATGGAACATTCATTAGCTAACAATGACATTATTGTTCTATTAATATAAAGGGAGGTCAGGTACTCTTTAAAACAGCTGCTAGTTATGGGTACTTTTTACTGAAGTACATTTCAAAGCCCTCTTTACTTTTACTTGAGTAAAGAAGTTTAGTCAGTGCTTCTACTTTACCAGAGTATTTTTAAACACGAGTATCTGTACTTCTACTTGCATATATCTGTGTACCTGTGGTGGTCCAGTTGTTGGCCTGCTTGTCGGCCGCTCTGTAGATGAATTTGCGCAGGCTGGAGACGGCGTTGGACCCGACCAGAGTGTAGCGTCCGAACGCTCTGCAGTCCACCACCCGGATGTTCAGAGGGGGGTGGCAGCAGCTCGTTCTCAGGCAGGTCCTGAAACACAACAGCCAGGATTAATGTGATTTACGAGACTCATTTCACAGAATAATATATTTCTGGACGCCACGGTAAATAGGATTTTAATTTAAAGCTACTACAAGGAGTTTCAAACTGGTATTAACTGAACTGGTGTTAAATGAAGGTCTTTGTGACCAACAAAGGGTCCGAAAACCAAAACCGGAAGATCTTTGCAAGTTTCACAGTTTTTTTCAGGGTTATATTTTGGGGTTATAGGTGATTATAATGTCTTAAAGTATAAGGGACTATGCATTAAAACACATTAATTTAAAGAAAAGGATTAGCTAATTTACATCTGCAATCCCTTGGCATGGTCCCGTATCACACTTACATGTATACAGACGGATCAAAGTAGAGATCTATAAAATATAAATACATGCACATTTATCAGTACAACTATATAATACAATTCATTTCAATTAGAGACTCAAATTGCAATTAATATAAGAAACCAGGACAGGTTCAGCGAAGGGGAAAGTGAATAATTGATTGTTACATTTGGGAAACACTATCGTTTTTCCATAATTGCCACTTAAATCAACACAAAATGACAGTTCTTTGTAGTTGCTTTCATAAAAGGTGGTGAAAAAGACAAAATGGAGTAATTAAAAAGATAAATTACACTTCAAACCACTTGACCAGGGTGCTAAAGTTTGGGTTTTCTTGTAGTTTTGCGATGAGGGAGGATTGGACGCCCTTTCCGGCGCATTCGATGTCCACACGAGGCCGATCCACCTGAGCCAGGTTCACCCCTCTTCAGGTCCCTCAAACCCCAGAACAGAACCTGAGGGAGAGGGTTTAGTTTACTGTCCTTACAATGCTGTTTTTAAACTATTCTGTCTGTTGGGAAAATACTGATGTACTCTTCCAATATCAGAGTAACATGATAACAAAGGTATCCCAACTGTAGCTGTGTACATGACAGGATGTATGATTACCTAGAAGAGCATCAGGACTGTTTTAGGCATATGATAGCTATGTGGATTAACATGATGATAGACATATGACAAGCATGATCATTTCTGACGTGGAGGCTAATCTGAAGTAAACATTGAATACTGCTTTCTATTCCTCCATCTTGTGACTGTGTAACTCCCTCTCTTGGATATCAGCATGTGAAGGACACTGTTCAGGAACTAGTTGATGCTCTGTATGTGATGACTACTTCCATTCTGGAGAGGATCACAAATACATGGATCCTGAGATTGAAGCTCAAGCCGGTGACGAGTGATTATTAACATTTTTAAGTATTCAGAAAAAGTCAGAATTTTTTGATTTTTGAGAAAAAGTCAGAATTTTGAGAAAAATACAGAATCTTTGGAAAAGTCCGATTTTTTTGAGAAAAAGTAAGAATTTTTTGATTTTGAGAAAAAAATCCAACATTTTAAAAAAACCTCAGTATTTTTCACATGACAGGATGTATGATTACCTACAAGAACTGGTATTCCTCCATCTTGTGACTGTGTAACTCCCTCTCTGGATATCAGCATGTGAAGGGACACTGTTCAGGAACTAGTTGATGCTCTGTATGTGATGACTACTCTTCCTTTCTTGAGAGGATCATAAATACATGCATCCTGAGATTGAAGCTCAAGCCGGTGACCAGTGAGATTTTTCTGACACTGTATCTCGTTTATGCATGGTTTTTATGAATCTGTTATCCCATTATGTTTATTTATTGTGTTTTTGTCTTCTTATTAAGTGTTTAATGATGATGTAGAGCACTTTGAATTGCCTCTGTGTCTGAAAATGTGCCTTTACAAATAAAACGTACCTTATTGTCCTTTCTGTATGTATGGAACCAATCAAACCAATAAATAAAAAGTCAATAGAATTAATAAATAAAGCACATGTTCACCTCGATCCGGTACTTGCTGAGCACCGGTCTGATCCCCAGAGGAACCGGCAGGATGGGGCCTCGTTCCATATCTGTGGGGCCGTCTATTGGAGGCAGGTCAGCCCTTTCCATTGGGGGCCAATCTAACAGAAGACACAAGATACAAATATGAAATCATCATCTCAAGATCTGACAATTTAAGTATTTTTAAACCCTCACAACTAGATTGTGCCTAGATCGTCACACAACACAGATTGTATTGTGTATTGTAATGTGTCTTTGACTGTGTATATATATACATATTTGCATACATATTTTTATACATTTGTTTTTGTATTCGGGATTGTGGGAAACGGTATTTGGATCTCTCTGTCTGTACACACAAATAAAGTTGACTTTGACTTTTGTATAACCACTGATATGCGATACAACTATTATGTGCAATATAACATGTATGCTATTACTGGCTGCGACTTCAATACGCTGACTGTAAGACTTCAATACGACTGAAACACCATATGCTATGTGCAATAAACACTATTTAAAGACTGTTAAATTTAACAATAAATGGTTTAACTAAACAAAATATGTTTCAATAATTTTTTTTAAATGCTTTCAGTCTAAAACATTTTTGAATTTGTTTTAATAATTATATATGTATATTCATTTTATAATATTCTACTTTTTTGATACCATGGACGTGTACTTATTTTACATTTTTAACGTGTGCTTGCCTCTTTATTTAATATGTTCCTCTAACACTCTTTTAATCAGATTTTTCTGCACTTTCCTTTAGCTGTAAGGTTGCACATTTCCTCGCTGTCGGAGGATTTCTGATTTTTGTTGTGTTTTAAAATGTTTTGACATCATGTATGAGGGTTTCAGTCTGTGGCTATAAGTATGGTTTTATTGTCTCGTGCTTTTACATTAGTTTCTTTTTGTCCTATAGAGAGGCGAAGTCCCTCCCTTTCCGGGGGAGCTCAATGGGACCTTATTTCGGAAAAAGTATGTATTGAAGTCAATGGGGAGAGAAAGATTATCTTTCGATCCCGTTTGAATTGTGCCACGAATTACACTTATGATGTTTGTCAATTTAAAAGATAATTTTGCAAGTCAAAAAAATTAAAATGTGTCGTAAAACTGTGAAGTAACACTTTTTTTTGTGTGAAACCGCTCAATGAACTACATCTCCCGTCTCGCACCACACACCAAGATGGCCGTCACGTTGGCACATTTCACTTCTTTCTTTCAGAATGAGGCGAAAAGTATTAAAAGGGTGAAAATCACTCCAAGTCTGGGCATGTTGAGAGCTGTACATACACACAAGGGGAGTTAGTCGGTTCCGTAAGAGCCAGCATGCGGGACCGGGATTCTGGGATTTGTAGTCTTTCTAGTTGCGTATTTTTCATAGTCTTATATTTCAACAGTTTTACGACAAACTGTGACTTTTTTGACATTCAAACGGGATATAAAGATAATCTTTCTCTCTCCATTGACTTCAATACATAATTTTTCCGAAATAAGGTCCCATGGGTCGGAAGTAGATGGGCGGGACTTCGCCTCTCTATCGGTTTTGTCTAAATTATTATGCTGCTTTTTTTTATGTACAGCACTTTGGTCAACTCTGTTGTTTTTAAATGTGCTATATAAATAAAGTTGGATTGGATTGGATATCTTCCGTACTAACCTGCAGCAGTTCGAAGGCGGCCAGCATCTCTCCGGCGGTGCAGTTCCCTCTGTAGATCTGGTAATACTCCAGCTGGGGGGGGAAGCGTGGAGGACCGTAATGTTCGTCCGCCATCTTCACCACGGGCTTTGCAAAAGTCCTGCCCATAAACTCGGCTTTACCCTGGAAACAGAACCATTAATTAACGTTCAAACCTTAAGACAACAATTCTGGTTTGAATATTTGAAAGAATGGTCTTTTTAGCCTACCATATTCTATGTGTTCATATTACAATGCAACTACTTGTAGTTAATTTGTCCTATTAGAGGAGAGAAACATGGCTGATATGCACATGTTTCCAGGCAGACTAGATAAAAACCATTGAAGATAAAAAGAAAATAAACAAAAATAACCAGTAAACTGCAAAACAGACACATACTGTATAACGTATACAGATGACTTAATATGAAATTAAAACATCTCTCTTGCAGTTAGTGGTTATTAAGAGTCCAAATGCTGCGTTACAAATCACAAAATATCACTTTTAAAGGAATGCAACAGGTCTAAGTTTATTCCTCCTAATGGACTTTTCTTATTCCTCTTGCATGCCTTTTTTAATACAATCTACTACAGGACATCAAGCCATCACGATCCACACTCTACTTATCCAGAGGGCCATCCAAAACAATCGTGTTATTGACAGGAGCAAATATAAAATTGTCAGTCAGCAAAGTCATTCTTTCAAATATCATTCATATCAGAGTGGAAACACATTACTTGAGGTCATATTAAACATATTAGACTCATTAAATGACATGCTAGTGTTACATTTCAAGTGAAAAACAGACTCTATCTGGTAATTGGAGCTGTGCACATTAATACAAATGTTAGTATTATTTAGGACAACCCTCACCACTGTGTCTTGGTCGTAGATTTCAATAACGATGATTGGAGGGTCGTCTCTCAGCTCTGTTGCCTCTCCGAATAACTCCACGTTCTCAAACACCATCAGCTGGTCCCACGTGGGGCACAGAGTCTCCGCCAGCACCTGGGAGCAAGGTTTAATATTCAGGATGGGCTATTTAATAAATCATATCTTCAGAGGTGGGAAGTAGTGGAGAACAAATACTTTATTACTGTACTTAAGTACATTTTCCTGGTATCAGTACTTTACTCCACTACTTATTTTTCTGACGACGTTTTACTTTGACTTCTTACATTTTGAACACAAATACCTGTACTTTCTACTTCTTACATGTTGAACACAAATACCTGTACTTTCTACTTCTTACATTTTCCAAACAGGCTGGTTCCTTTAGTTTGAATGTGTGTTTGGTGGCGTGATCATTATTATTTAGAGTCATTGCGTGCCTATTGATTTGAACACGATCCGTTTATCCATCATTTCCTGGTCTTCTCTAAAGAAGAGGGACCAATGAAAACGTTGTCATGTTGCCGTTGTTCAGCATGGAAACATTCATTAGCTAACAATGACATTATTGTTCTATTAATATAAAGGGAGGTCAGGTACTCTTTAAAACAGCTGCTAGTTATGGGTACTTTTTACTAAAGTACATTTCAAAGCCCTCTTTACTTTGACTTGAGTGAAGAAGTTTAGTCAGTACTTCTCCTTTTACCATTTTTAAACACGAGTATCTGTACTTCTACTTGAGGAAAGGATGTGTGTACTTTTGCCATCTCTGCATATCTTGCAGCTGACGTTTCTATCGAAGCTCTTTGAGTTCCTCACCTCAGTGACCTGGCTCTGCGTGGAGAAGAAAACTCGAGCGAAGGGGTCGGAGAGCCCCGTGCTGTCGGCAGCAAACAGACTGCGAGCCTGGTACATGTGTACCCTTAGCTGGAAGATCTGCTTCACTGGGAGGAAATAACAGCTTTATTCATATAGAACATTTCAAAACGAGGCAATTAAACGTCTGTCATATTAGCTTTTATCTGTACCGATTGATGTGCTGTTAATGGGCTTGTATTAAAGTGTTTTTAATTGTGCATATGTGCTTTAATATGTGCTGTAATTGAGCTCATGTGTTCATATGCTCTTGTATATCTTATTGTAATGCCATAAATCTGCCAGGGACTGCAGAAACAATTTGCATTTATGGCTAAATCTGGAACATTTACATGATAGCCTGTGCATTGTCCCTTTTTTAATAAATAAATACAAAAATCTTTTTTAATTATTTAATTTAAAGGTCCCATGTCATGGCCATCTCTACTGATCATAATTCCATTGTTGAGGTCTACTAGAATAGATGTATATTGTGCAATGTTCCAAACTCACATTGGTTTCTCATACAGCATCTCTGTATAGTATGTGTATTCACTCTCTGTCCTAAACGGCTTGTTGGAGCTCCTGCCCCCCCCCCCTCCCTGTGAGCCCAGTGGCCGTCTGCGAGACAGCGAGACACCGCGAAACCCAGCCTGAAACACACACACACCCGCAGCCTGGCTGGGAGTTTGTGTGTGTGTCCAGGCTGAGTTCCGCGGTGTCTCGCTGTCTCGCCGACCCCACACCAGTGA